>NC_053026.1:205438195-205692785 GCF_003073215.2 Triticum urartu | reverse complement strand
ATGAACTATGGTTTGGCAAGAAACCAAAGTTGTCGTTTCTTAAAAGTTTGGGGTTGCGATGCTTATATGAAAAAGTTTCATCCTGATAAGCTCAAACTCAAATCGGAGAAGTGCGTCTTCATAGGATACCCAAAAGAAAATGTTGGGTACACCTTCTAACACAGATCCGAAGGCAAGATATTCGTTGTTGAGAATGGATCCTTTCCAGAGAAGGAGTTTCTCTCAAAAGAAGTGAGTGGGAGGAAAGTAGAACTTGATGAGGTAACTGTACCTAGTCCCTTGTTGGAAAGTAGTTCATCACAGAAATCTGTTCCTGTGACTACTAGACCGATTAGTGAGGAAGCTAATGATGATGATCATGTAACTTCAGATCAAGTTACTACCGAACCTCGTAGGTAAACCAGAGTGAGATCCGCACCAGAGTGGTACGGTAATCCAGTTCTGGAGGTCATGTTACTTGACCATGATGAGCCTACGAACTATGAGGAAGCGATGATGAGCCCAGATTCCGCGAAATGGCTTGAGGCCATGAAATCTGAGATATGATCCATGTATGAGAACAAAGTATGGACTTTGATGGATTTGCCCGATGATCGGCAAGACATAGAAAATAAATGGATCTTCAAGAGGAAGACGGATGCTGGTAGTAGTGTTACTATCTACAAAGCTCGACTTGTCGCAAAAGGTTTTCGGCAAGTTCAAGGGATTGACTACGATGAGATCTTCTCACCCATAGCGATGCTTAAGTCTATCCGAATCATGTTAGCAATTGCCGCATTTTATGAAATCCAGCAAATGATGTCAAAACTGCATTCCTGAATGGATTTCTAGAAGAAGAGTTGTATATGATGCAGCCGGAAGGTTTTGTCGATCCAAAAGGAGCTAACAAAGTGTGCAAGCTCCAGCGATCCATTTATGGACTGGTGCAAGCCTCTCGGAGTTGGAATAAACGCTTTGATAGTATGATCAAAGCATATAGTTTTATACAGACTTGCGATGAAGCCTGTATTTACAAGAAAGTGAGTGGGAGCACTACAGCATTTCTGATAAGTATATGTGAATGACATATTGTTGATCGGAAATAATGTAGAATTATTCTGCAAAGCATAAAGGAGTGTTTTTAAAGAAGTTTTTCAAAGAAAGACCTCGGTGAAGCTGCTTACATATTGAGCATCATGATCTATAGAGATAGATCAAGATGCTTGATAAGTTTTTCAATGAGTACATACCTTGACAAGATTTTGAAGTAGTTCAAAATGGAACAGTCAAAGAAAGAGTTCTTGCCTGTGTTGCAAGGTGTGAAATTGAGTAAGACTCAAAGCCCGACCACGGCAGAAGATAGAAATAGAATGAAAGTCATTCCCTATGCCTCAGCCATAGGTTCTATAAAGTATGCCATGCTGTGTACCAGATCTATTGTATACCCTACACTGTGTTAAGCAAGGGAGTACAATAGTGATCTAAGAGTAGATCACAGGACAGCGGTCAAAATTATCCTTAGTGGAATAAGGAAATATTTCTCAATTATGGAGGTGACAAAAAGGTTCGTCGTAAAAAGTTACGTCGATACAAGTTTTGACACAGATCTGGATGACTCTAAGTCTCGATCTAGATACATATTGAAAGTGGGAGCAATAAGCTAGAGTAGCTCCGTGCAGAGCATTGTTGACATAGAAATTCGCAAAATACTTACAGATCTGAATGTGACAGACCCGTTGACTAAAATTATCTCACAAGCAAAACATGATCACACCTTAGTACTCTTTGGGTGTTAATCACATAGTGATGTGAACTAGATTACTAACTCTAGTAAACCCTTTGGGTGTTGATCACATATCAATGTGAACTATGGGTGTTAATCACATGGTGATGTGAACTATTGCTGTTAAATCACATGGCGATGTGAACTAGATTATTGACTCTAGTGCAAGTGGGAGACTGAAGGAAATATGCCCTAGAGGCATTAATAAAGTTATTATTTATTTCCTTATATCATGATAAATGTTTATTATTCATGCTAGAATTGTATTAACCGGAAACATAATACATGTGTGAATACATAGACAAACAGAGTGTCACTAGTATGCCTCTACTAGACTAGCTCGTTAATCAAAGATGATTATGTTTCCTAACCATGGACAAAGAGTTGTTATTTGATTAACGGGATCACACCATTAGGTGAATGATCTGATTGACATGACCCATTCCATTAGCTTAGCACCCAATCGTTTAGTATGTTACTATTGCTTTCTTCATGACTTATACATGTTCCTATGACTATGAGATTATGCAACTCCCGTTTGCCAGAGGAACACTTTGTGTGCTACCAAACTTCACAACGTAACTGGGTGATTATAAAGGAGCTCTACAGGTGTCTCCAAAGGTAGATGTTGGGTTGGCGTATTTCAAGATTAGGATTTGTCACTCTGATTGTCGGAGAGGTATCTCTGGGCCCTCTCGGTAATGCACATCACATAAGCCTTGCAAGCATTGCAACTAATGAGTTAGTTGTGATATGATGTATTACCGAACGAGTAAAGAGACTTGCCGGTAACGAGATTGAACTAGGTATTGAGATACCGACGATCGAATCTCGGGCAAGTAACATACCGATGACAAAGGGAACAACGTATGTTGTTATGCGGTCTGACCGATAAAGATATTCGTAGAATATGTAGGAGCCAATATGAGCATCCAGGTTCCGCTATTGGTTATTGACCGGAGACGTGTCTCGGTCATGTCTACATTGTTCTCGAACCCGTAGGGTCCGCACGCTTAAGGTTTCGATGACAGTTATATTATGAGTTTATGAGTTTTGATGTACCGAAGTTAGTTCAGAGTCCCGGATGTGATCACGGACATGACGAGGAGTCTCGAAATGGTCGAGACATAAAGATTGATATATTGGACGGCTATATTCGGACACCGGAAGTGTTCCGGGTGATTTCGGAGAAAACCGGAGAGCCGGAGGGTTACCGGAACCCCCCCCCCCCCCGGGAGAAGTAATGGGCCATATGGGCCTTAGTGGAGAGAGAGAGGGGCAGCCAGAGGTGGGTTGCGCGCCTCCTCCCCCCTGGTCCGAATTGGACTAGGAGAGGGGGCGGCGCCCCCCCTTTCCCTCTCCCTCCCCACTTCTTTCCCCCTCCTAGTAGGAGTCCTACTCCTACTAGGAGGAGGACTCCTCCTGGCGCGCCTATAGGGGCCGGCCGGCCTCCTCCCCTTGCTCCTTTATATACGGGGGCAGGGGGGCACCCCTAGACACAAGTTGATCCGTGTGATCATATTCTTAGCCGTGTGCGGTGCCCCCCTCCACCATAGTCCTCGATAATATTGTAGCGGTGCTTAGGCGAAGCCCTGCGACGGTAGTGCATCAAGATCGTCACCACGCCGTCGTGCTGACGGAACTCTTCCCCGACACTTTGCTGGATCGGAGTCCAGGGATCGTCATCGAGCTGAACGTGTGCTAGAACTCGGAGGTGCCGTAGTTTCGGTGCTTGATCGGTCGGGCCGTGGAGACGTACGACTACATCAACCAAACGCTTCCGTTGTCGATCTACAAGGGTACGTAGATCACACTCTCCCCTCTCGTTGCTATGCATCACCATGATCTTGCGTGTGCATAGGAAAAAATTTGAAATTACTACGTTCCCCAACAAATATATGGTAGGTCCTTCACAAAGAAACTCATTTCGGGCACTCAGAAAATGGAAAATGAGTTTTCCATGCAAAGAAAATGAAAACTTCCTTTGGAAATATTGTTTGGAATTCCAAGATGCACCCTTGTGCACAATATGAGATCATTTGAACAAACTATGCCATGAATGTGGCCATAAGATTGATCATTTGGCTTGAAAGCCATGAATCTTCACGCATGATAGCTCATTTCTGAGAACACTTTTTTTAAAATAATTGCCATATTACAATTTTATTATTTTTCCTCGTAACTTGGTCACATATAATGATACAATGCGAAGGTTTCCAATTTTTTAATTTTTTTTAATTTTTTATGCCCGTTTCAAAATGCGGTCAAAATGGCGGGCTTGACTGTTCCTAGCTAGTGGTTGAATCTTGGAAATTTTTTGATGTTTCTCTGATTAAATAGATACTTATGTACCTAGAAATGATTTTTGGAAAAAAAATAAAGAGCAAACTACAAGGCAGCTACAGTTCAAATTTGACCCGCTTCCAGCTGAATCGGCGAAAATTTGTCTTTTTCACGAGAGGTGGATCAAAACTTTTTACACCCAACCATTTGGTCAATTGTGCATTAAATATGGCCTAGTATTTTAGAAAATTGATTTGGTCCAATTTTGCAACAAATATATTATAGGTCCTTCACAAAAAAAACTTATTTTGGGCACTCGAAAAAGGGAAAATTGATTTTTCGTGCAAAGGAAATAAAAACTCCCTGTGTCAATATTGTTTGCAAATCCACGATGTAAACTTGTGCAAAATATGATATCATTTGAACAAATATTTGATAGGACTTTCACAAAAAAACTCATTTTGAGCACTGAAAAATGGAATAAATTTTTTTATCTTGAATCGATCACGACCAATTTATATGGTCATAAGGTCATCAAATGGTTTGATGTGTTCTGATTGGACCATGAGCATATCACGCGGATCACGCATCAACCACCGTCGGATGCTTCCAGATCCAACGGCCTAAACCCACCCGAGCCAAAACCCTAGGTCTGTCCTCATGGACATTTTCCACCCACCCCACCCCCGCCTCCATTCTTTCTTTCTTTCTCTCCCTCCCCCCTCAGATCCTCTCCCCTTTCCCCCGATGCAGATCCCCCTCGTCCCCCTCGTCGCCGCCACCCACCCCTCTGAACCTCGCCGCCACCCACCTCCATCGCCTCCCTCACTCTCCCCTCGTCTCCCTCGTCCTCGACCAACCTCGCCGCCGTGCAGGGGCTGGGTTGTCGCTGCGTGTTGTTCCTGCGGGTTGTCGCTGCGGGGGGCGGATCCCATGATTCAATCCAATCCTCTCCCCCGATCCCACCTGCCAGCGGCGACCTCCTCTAAACCAGCCCCGCCACCGGCCTCCAGATCCAACCCATCAGCTACCAGCTCAGGCCTAACCCCTATCCCGCGGCCATGGCCATGGCAGGGCGAGCCCGAATCCCTACCCCGTGGTGGCTAGGGTTTTGGTCGCCTCCAACCCGGTCCGGTGCGTGCGTGCGTGCTTCAACCCCGTGGCTGGCTTGCTTGCCGGCGCGCGCATACGTGCTTCGATGCACGGCGCTTCGTCCTCCCGATTCCCCATCGTCTCCCACTGCCACCAACCACAAACCAGACGGCAGGTAAGGGAGGAGGAGAGCGGCGGCGAAGATGGTGTCACTGAAGCTGCAGAAGCAGCTGGCCTCGAGCGTCCTCAAGTACGGCAAGGGCAAGGTCAACGAGATCTCCATGGCCAACTCCCGTAAGAGCATCCCCCTCTTCCCCCACCCCATCCACCATCCCTCTCCGCGCGTCTCGATTGTCCCGTCGATTTCGTAGATATATGGCCAAGGTGGTCATCCGCAAGGCTTAGGTTGTTCGAGGCGGGTAGGGCGATGCTTGCTCGTGCTGCGCCCGCTCATAGATTGGATGAACAACCTCGTGTTGCCGGGGTGAGTGTTCTTCGGGTAGCTGAGTATTTAGATGGAACATCATATAGCTGACCACTCTATGGGTTTGATTTTCTGTTGATCTACCATGATAGCTATGGGACTGTGATGTGTCACTTTGATGGTGTTTCCGATAGCAGATGAATCGGTGATTCATGTAGATGCTTCATTTAGATTGAGTCTCCTCGCATGCTCTCAACTTATGTTGCCTACTTTACACATCTCGCAGTGTATTAGTGTTAAATTCACTAGCTTGTATGCGTAAACTGCTGAATTTGGTAGTACGAATCCATATAGTTTGTGCATACAGTTCAATCTTATGGGTGTCTCTTCATGTGATGAATGGGTTTCCTCTGTGGGGCCCTGGTAAACTGCAAAACATGTACAACGAGAGTTTGACCTAGTTTAATAAATCCTTCTTGCACTTGTAAGGCCTACTAACCTATCCATAGTACAAGTTTAATCATAAGGAGCATGTTTCTCCATTAACTTGACCATGGTAACTCAAGTTGTTCTACTGATGAAGCTAATAGAGTTGCTTGTCCTGTTGTTCCTTTACCTTCACCAGCTGCATGTCTTCATTGACTTGATTCTTCGACATGGACATATTTAAATCCTTCACTTGCTCATTGTGTCATCTGCTGATTACTTCTATGTTTTTTGCAAAGCACATAATGGTTTTGAGTAGTTGATCATGGCCTGATGGAACGTTCATGTCGTTAGCATGTATATATACACTATTACAGCAGCCAGATGCAATCCATTTTATTAAATGTGTTCTGGTTAGGATTTGGTCATGGCATGACTTTGTTGTTCTGTTTTCTATGAATCTAGTCACTACTTCTAGAGGCAAATTATCCTTACTGATATTGAGATTTCCATCTACTTGAGGCAACTTCAGGATGGTAAAATTGTTGCTTTCTTTCTGCAGTCACGACCAAGAGACAGAGAAAGCATAGATTGCTCGGGTGCATGCTAGAGGCTAGAGCTGCAGGAGGTTCAGTTACATGCTCTTAGTTTTTTTCCTTCAATGCTACGTTGTGGTAGCCATGATGTATGTTTCTAGGTTTTCTAACTATATGAAAAACTTTTTGTAGGCTCGGCGGGAGCATCCTGCTGCTTGGCAGTGGACGACAAGGACTTCCTCGCACACGATTTGTCTTCTAAGATTTACGGCGTCAAGGTAATCTCACTCTCTCCGACCTTGGTTGTCTTGTGGGTACGGTTGCTATAGATGGTGGTCTGTGTGGATCTTGTTATACTGAGGGTGTTATGCTGGTGGTGGCTTGAAAGAAGGGCAGAAATGCTTAGCAATCTATTTCCTATAGTATTTAACTGTTTACATTATGAAATGTGTGGACAGTAGGTATGTTTCCCAGGTTATATGGTAATAATTGTACACCTTATCATTGAGTTTGGTTTGTGTTTATAGAATGACAAGGTTGGTTAATTAAGCCATGCTTGTATCTTTTAGAGTTTACTTCATTGGTAGCATATTCAGCTGTATTAATTAATATTGTACATGTTGGAGAATTTAGACGATGATAATAAACTGTAACCATGAATACTCAAATAGAAACTTGAACAACCATCTTGTTTAATTTGGTGATGTTCCTCCATGCTAAGAGCTAATCTGCTGCACTGTTATTCAACTTACATCGACAATTTTAATTTCGCTGAAATCATGTTTTCTTTTCTATGTTTATCTACGTGGGCGACCACTACTACCTCCGTGTTTTTTCATTCTAGCCTATATTGGTGTTTGGCGATCCTGTTCTAATTAATGTGTATAGTTCAAGCCCTTGTTTCTATCTAAATGTGTGCACAGAAGTTTTGTTACCTTCTGAAAAATTATTGGTGCATTTTTTTGTTTCTCAAAAACAAAATAGCTTGCTCATTTAAGCTGTGGCATCCCTACTGTTAGCTTTCATATTGTGTCTCTGTTTTCTTGTATGAGAGTATCTCATTTTAACTAGCTGGAGAACAAAAAGCATGGTACTAGCTCAGTTTGTGTTATTATTCTAAATAACTATCCTTTTCTTGAATGGTCTGTTCATAATATATTTGCCCCAGTTTTTCTGATTCTTCTCTACTGATTCATGTAACAGGGCGACCGAGGAAGGCATGTTGCCGCTTTGTTTGTTCCCAGCCCGACTATGGTTGTCCAGCGAGTCCGGCATGTTGTTATTTGCCACATTTTTTCTGGTTCTTCTCTACTGATTCATGTAACAGTGCGAATGAGGAACCATTTTGTTTGTTCCCAACCCAACTATGGTTGTCCAGCGAGTCCGGCATGTTGTTCATCTGTCTATGGTCGTCCAACTATTTTGGCATGTTGTTCATGACGCGAGCGGGTGCCTAGTTTGTGGTTGCTATGGAAGGAGCTTGTAGAGCTTCTAAAGTACTGTATTACACTTGTAGTCGTTACTGTGATTGCCATTGTATTACATGATCTGGTTGCTCTTATTTGGAGTATCATGTGTGTTTTCTATCTCTGCCAAGTTAAATAGTAGTTGAAATATAAAGACTGAGCCTGATAGATGGGACCCAGTTACCAGAACCTGACAAATGGGACCCAGTTACCAGAACCCGACAACAGGGACCCACCTAGCTAGTTGACCCATTTAAAAAACGAAAAATGAAACTCTTGAGATAAAAAGGCCATGGCCCAAAAATAAAAAGGCTGTAATGTTGGGCTTGGCCCATGAAGTCGATCAAAAATTGACAGAAAAAATAAATACTAAAAAGCCTGAATTAATGGGCTCGGCCCATGTAAAACACCTAATCGAACCGGGCTGAATCTTGTCAGTGACCTTTTCAATTGGTCGCAATTTTGCCACGTCAGATTGCCACGTCGAATCCGACATGGCCTGGGCAGACAACCAGTGACCAAAACAAAAGGTCATGGGTTCAACGACCTTCTGTTTTGGTCGTAAACGTCTACGACCTTCTCACAGAGAAGGTCGTTAATTTCAGTTTATGACCGCCGGCTTTTGACCTTCTATTTCTGGTCACAAAAAGGTCGCAAATGAAAAATATGACCTTTCAGCAGCCAATAGTGAGGGTCACAACTTGACATGTTTCTTGTAGTGCTCGTCATCACCCTTGGGTGAGGCAGAGTGATAGGGCGGCGGAGACATGCTAGCCATCTCCTTCGAGTCTAGCAAACCCTCTGTCGAGGATCGCGGGAGCCGTCGCGGGCCGGACTGTAATGGCATAGTTTAAACATATTAATATTATAAACTGGAAAGGCCAGGTATTGGGAGGTGCATAGGGTTTTGGTGCTTATGAGGCAGCCCGAGGCTTGGTCCGGGGCATTCGCTCCGGACTACTTTCGGCATCCCATGCGGAGTTATCCGCAAGGGGGCCCTTCCCCTTCTTGGGCGCCTTCGCCTCCAGATTCATGGAGGCCTCTCTTTTCTTCTTTCCCCCCTCCGGGGGGGAAGCCACCTTCTTCTTCATCCTCGCCGTCATCTTCGGTGACCGAAGAGTCAGTCTCGTCTTCGGACGACATGTCCGAAGCACCCTTTCGGCGAAGGCCACTCCTGCTCCCTTTTTCGTCTTCTTGGCCTTCTTCTCCGGCACATCATAAGGCGACGGAAATAGCATCTTCATTAGGACTGGGGTTTCCTCATCTTCAGGAAGTGGAGCTGGACAATTGATCTTCCCCGCTATGTCGATCCAGGCTTGAAAATTGATAGGAGGGCTTAGACTCCCTCTCAAAATATGCCAGTAAAGGATATACCTTGAATACATGAAAGAACTTGCCAAATTGGCCTGGCACTTTAAGCTGAGCCCACGATCTTCAGTCGTGGGTGGTGGTGTCTCGCCGGCCTTAAAAAGCACTTTCCAGATATCTTCGTGTGTTGTGCCGAAGAGCTCTAGTAGCGTCCGGTGCTTGGCCGGATCAAACTCCCACAAATAGCAAGTCCGGTGTTGGCACGGAAGGAACCGGTGAATGAGCATAACCTGGATCACATTGACGAGTCTGATCCTCTTGGTTATCATATTCTGAACGCACGTCTGGAGCCCAGTCAGCTCGCTCAAAGAGCCCCAGGCGAGGCCCTTCTCTTGCCAGGAGGTAAGCCGCAGCGGAGCTCCGGATCGAAATTCGGGGGCCGCCGCCCAGTTGGTGTCGTGCGGCTCGGTGATGTAGAACCACCCCGACTGCCACCCCTTCACCATCTCCACAAAGGAGCCCTTGGGCCATGTAACGTTGGTCATCTTGCCCACCATGTCGCCTCCGCACTCTGCTTGTTGGCCTCTCACCACCTTCGGCTTTACATTGAAAGTCTTTAGCCATAGGCCGAAGTGAGGCGGGATACGGAGGAAGGCCCCGCAAATGACTATAAATGTCGAGATGTTGAGGATAAAGTTGGGGGCTAGATCATGGAAGTCCAGCCCGTAGTAAAACATCAGTCCACGGACGAGCGGGTGGAGAGGGAATCCTAGCCCACAGAAGAAATGTACGAGAAATACAACCCTCTCATGGGGCTCTGGGGTAGGGACGATCTGTCCTTCGGCCGGGAGACGGTGAACGATCTCCTTGGCCAGGTATCCGGCCTCTCGAAGCTCCTTGATGTCTTTCTTCTTGACAGAAGAAGCCATCCACTTGCCACCAGCTCTGGATCCGGACATGGTTGGAATGTTTTCTCCGGCGGGGGAAGCTAGGGCTTTGGCGCTGGATCTCTAGAATGGATGGGCAGAGGAAGGAGAAGGCAGGGGTGAGGGAGGACGAATCCTTATCCCCTCATAAAAGCCGCGATTATCAAACGCCTTCCTGCTCACCTTAAAAATCGCCTATTCCCGACGGCTATGTAAACGGCATGGTTGGGTTACCCACGCCCATATTGATGAGAATCCCGTAATAAGGGGACACGATCTCTGCTTTGACAAGACATGCCAATGGAAACCGTAACTCGAAACACGGGATGGCAGACAAAACGGTTCGATATAGTGACCGGGCAGATGTGATGTCATATTGTAAAAAAATTATCAGCAGATTGGATTCGTAAAATATTATATTCTCTCTACAATTGTGTGTGGTGTGAGTTACAGGTCCGGATACATCGGTACGACCGAAGACTATCTTGGAGTTCGGAAAGAAGGGAACCCGCCTTGCAATGCCGAAGACAAATCTGCACGCCGGACTCCTCGTCATTGAAGCCAGGTTCAGGGGCTACTGAGGGAGTCCTGGACTAAGGGGTCCTCGGTCGTCCGCCCTGTTAGCCATGGACCGGACTGATGGGCTATGAAGATACGAAGACCGAAGACTGCACCCGTGTCTGGATGGGACTCTCCTTAGCATGGAAGGCAAGCTTGGTGACCGGATATGTAGATTCCCTTATTTGTAACCGACCTTGTGTAACCCTAGATCCTTCCGGTGTCTATATAAACCGGAGGACTTAGTTCGGATAGGGGAGATTCATTATCATAGCCATACAAGCTAGACCTCTAGGGTTTAGCCATTACGATCTCGAGGTAGATCAACTCTTGTAATACTCATATTCATCAATATCAATCAAGCAGGACGTAAGGTATTACCTCCATAGAGAGGGCCTGAACCTGGGTAAACATCGTGCCCCTTGTCTCCTATTACCATCGACCTTAGACGCACAGTTCGGGACCCCCTACCCGAGATCCGCCGGTTTTGACACCGACAGCGGGCGCGGGACTCGGCGGCCTACGGCGAGTAGCGAGGCGCGGCCGGGGGCAGGCACCGGGTACGGTAGCCGGAGGCGGCACGAGGAGAGAAGGCCAGAGGCGGGCATGGGAAGCGCCGACGAAGCTGCAGGCGGTGGTGGAGGCACTGGCGGTGGTCGAGCTTGGGTGAGCACGGAAGCGGCGCAAGGGGGCACGAGAGGACCATATGACAAGTGCCACGGTTCCCTCGGGACCCCAGGAGCTCGAAGCAAAGCCCAGGCACGAGCTTGGTAGGTGGTGGCCGTGGAGGCGATTCGAACGACGATGACAAGCTACGGCTATGGTGGGGGGTGTGCGCAAGAGCTTGAATCCGAGCTCGAAAAGAGGTGAGGAGGAGGCGGAGCTCACAGAGAAGCCGGCGTGGTGGTCGATGGATCCAGGGAGGTAGCAGTGGCAGTGGATCGACGACAGTGATCCACGAGGCCAGAGATGAATACGATGATGCATGCGTGACAGTAGAGCTTCCCCGCTCCGATCCGGTGATGAGGACATCAATACCATTGTTACACCCACAGCCCCTGCTGCTATACATACTGGACCGATTACTAGAGCTCGCGCACGCCAATTGAATTATCAGGTACTTTCGTTTCTTGGTAACGATTCTAATGTTCATGAGAATATGATGCTGCCTAAATTGGATACATTTGTTTTGCTTACAAATGAAGGGCCTAGCTTGGACAAGAAAGATGAACCTTGGAGCAAGTTCAAGCATGGAGATGATGGCATGCGCAAGGGGAACAAGAACAGAGTTACAAGTGATGATTCCAGGACTTTGAAGCCACCATAATGAGTGCATTCGAAATATACAAGATGCCACTTCATAAATTTCGTACAGATGCTATTTTAGGTGCTGCGTCACCTTATTATTGGGCCAGGCCCATGTATTTTCGAAGTACTTAAGTATAGGCTATTTTTTAGAGTCCGTATGTGTGGGGAAACAAGAGTTAGGGTTGGTTTTGGACCCCTCCACCAAGGGACACGAAATTCCCTCTCTCTCCTCCATATATACAGCCCTTAGGGCATCGTTTAGACTTTGGGTTTTGTTTAGATTAAAAGTTCGCCATAGCTGCAACTTCGCGTACTTCGTTTGTGTTCAACGACCAGACCAAGGCGTCACAGAACCCCACCTTGATCAATAAAGCTTTCATCTTATATTCGCAATATCCAGATTGCAATCTCAGTTTCTTGCTTGTTCTTCGTTTGCTTGCAGGAAACAGACCCTCGTGGTCAGGTTGATCGTGCTCCGGCGTGGTCAATAACCCTCGGAAGTTGGTTTAGCGATTGCTAAGGCGCGACGTCTCGCACGTTCGTAGTCGGATCGTCAAGGTCGACTCCCACAGAAAATGATAGCCACCATCTCATCGAAACATCGGGACACCTTTGCCTCTATCAAGTGGTATCAGATTTCCAGGTTGCTCGGTGAGATTTTACAGTATTTCGTAGATTAGATCGAGTCTATTCTTCATACCTACAGTCCACGAAAAAGCCACAAAAAATTAGGGTTAGTTCATCATATCCGAACCAATCTGAGCCTTTGCATAATCTTTTTAGGGTTTTTGCTTTGTTGAATTTGCGGTTGCATCCGTGTCAAGTTGCTGGTCTTAGAGTCTAGTCTTTTAGAGTTCTGAGTTCTAGTCATAAGTTGTCACGCCGCCGCCACACCATCATCATCGCCTTGCCATCTACCACCATTGCTTATCCGCCACCGCTCTGAATCCGTATCCATATACCACCACCAATCCGTATCCACATACCACCACCAATCTGTATCCATATACCACCACCGGTACCATACACCACCACCGCTGCCATATACCACAACCATATATCCACCACCAATCCGAGTTCTTCTCATATTAGGTTTGTTTTTTAGATCAATCTAAATTCCGATTCGTGTTTCCTTGCCTGCGTAGGTCTCGGAAAAAAAAGTCTGGAGACCCCCGGGCAGTTTTTAGGCCAAAATTTCAGCGACCAAAAATATGTTTTCCCTATCCTATTTTTAGGCTTTTCTGAATCTTTTGAGCCACGTGCCATCATAGTGATTTTTTGTCGTACTTTTTCATCGTCGCTGCCCTGATTTCTGAAAAAAAAAAGTCAAAAAAAAAATTTCGTGCCCATCCTATCAGTTTGACGAGGGAAGAGTTTTGAGACACTCGCCATTATAGTGATTTTTCACAAAAAAAGAGCGCAAAAAAAGCGGAAAAAAGTTCCAAAGTGTGCTTTTCCCTTGTTTACGTGCAGCGTCGTGATTTTGTTAGTGTTCTAGGCTTGCGTCTCTAGCACGGTCTAGCCTAGGACCAGCACAGTACCGTCGTTGAGCGTTTATTCAACTTTGCATCTCTGAATTGATTATTGCTGACCCCTTTTGCTACCATATTATAAGCCTTCCTAGCTCCACATATATCTACGTCGTACGTTTGACTCTCCCTGGTAATCGCTCTATCCAAGCTTTGAGAGTTTTGACTACGACGGTTGCCGATCACCGCCTGCTGCTGGGTAAGAACTGGTAAGAATTTGAGATTTGCTTGACGGATTTGTGACACTCCACCACCGCCGTTTTCTAGTAGTCTGTAGGTTCATATTCTTGTGTGTTTCTATTGCTGCTAACCATGGCAGGATCACAACCCGACGCGATTGACTGGGAGAACATGACGAACAAAGAGTTACATGATAAGTTTCAGCAAATGATGAGTGGACAGGTGGAAGATGTGCTAAACCGATTTGAAGAGGCCATGGAGAAGATAGATGGCATGGAGAAGATGTTTGAAACAAAGCTCGATAACAAGTTTGCTGAATTGCTTTCGTGTTTTCCACCACCGGCTGCTCCTGCCGCACCTCTGCACCAACAGCAACAACACCGACTACCTCCACGTCGGGAAACAGCCCTCCGCCGAGCAAGTCGTGTCCCTCTTCAGCCTGGCCAAACTACTGGTGCTGCTGTTGATACTTCTGTGGCTCCTGCTGCTGATGTGGAGGAGGATGATTATGTGGGAGATTACGAGGATGAGGTTGATCAAAATCAGAACTACGTGCAACCACCAGCACCACAACCACCAGGTCGTCCACATGCAAATAATGGCAATGTTAGGGCTCCCCCTCAGGAACGAGATCATGACCATCTCCCTAAACTAAAATTGAATATTCCACCGTTTGAGGGTAGATATGTTCCTGATATATATCTTACTTGGGAGTTAGAAACTGAACAACGATTTACATGTTTACAATATCCTGAGGAGAGACGTGTTCCTGCTGCTGTTTGTGCTTTCACTAGCTTTGCATGTGTTTGGTGGTCTGAACATTGTAGATTATATCCTATTCCAGCTACTTGGGCTGCTTTGAAAACTGCTATGCATACTCGTTGGGTTCCACCATATTATCAACGTGAATTACTTCAAAAGTTGCAGCAATTAAGACAAGGAAAAAATTATGTAAAAGAATATTATCAGGAATTGCAAACTGGCATGATTAGATGTGGTATTGTTGAGGAGAATGAAGCTATGCTTGCACGTTTTATGGGTGGATTAAATAGAGAGATTCAGACCATTCTAGAGTATAAGGAGTATACTAATATCACTCGTTTATTCCATCTTGCTTGTAAAGCTGAACATGAAGTGCAGGATCGACAGGCATTGGCGTGAAATAAATTTTCTGCAGGTCGACCTTCATCATGGACACCACGTGCATCATCTACTTCCACATGTTCTGCTACACCGGCACCTCCGTCGGCTGCCACCTCCAACCGTGATACAATAAAGCAGGCACAATCACCACTATTTGCCAAGAGCACACCTTCTGGGCCTGCAAAGAGCTCTTCTTCATCCATGGCATCAACAGGGCAAACACATGATATTATTTGTCGACGTTGCAAGGGTGGAGTTCATTATGCGAGAGAATGCCCATCTAAGCGTGTGATGATTGTTACCGAGGATGGTGGGTATGAGTCCACTAGTGACTATGATGAGGAGACTTTGGATCTTATTACACGTGACGAACACGGTGGAGACGATTCTAATCATGAGACGCAATACATGGCTCCTGAAGATGCTGACAGGTATGAATGTTTAGTTGCTCAACGTGTTTTGAGTGTGCAGGTTACACAAGCTGAGCAAAATCATAGGCATAATTTGTTCCATACAAAGGGAGTTGTGAAGGAACGTTCTGTTCGCGTGATCATAGATGGAGGGAGGTGCAATAACTTGGCTAGCATGGAGATGGTGGAGAAGCTATATCTCACCACAAGACCACATCCACATCCTTACTACATCCAATGGTTCAACAACAGCGGCAAGGTTAAGGTAACACGTACTGTTCATGTGCATTTTAGTATCTCTACATATGCTGATTATGTTGATTGTGATGTGGTACCTATGCAAGCATGTTCCTTATTACTTGGTCGACCATGGCAATTTGATAAAAATTCTCTACACCATGGTAGAAACAATCAGTATACTCTTGTTCATATGGATAAAAATATTACTTTGCTTCCTATGACTCCTGATTCCATTTTGAAAGATGATATTAATAGAGCTAATAAAGCAAAACAAGAGAAAAATAAGAGTGAAAATCAGATTGTGGCAAAAGAATTTGAGCAACAAATGCAGCCTAATAATAAACAATCTAGTGTTGCTTCTGAAATTAAATTGAAAAGTGCATGTTTACTTGCCACCAAATCTGATATTGATGATCTAGATTTAGCAAATCTGTTTGCTAAGCTTTTGTGTGCAAAGAGGCATTATTTTCATTCGAGGACGTGCCTTCCTCTTTGCCTCCTGCTGTCACTAACATTTTGCAGGAGTTCGCTGATGTCTTTCCACAAGACGTGCCACCGGGATTACCACCTATTCGAGGGATTGAGCATCAAATTGACTTAATTCCCGGTGCATCATTACCCAACCGTGCACCATACCGTACCAATCCAGAGGAGACGAAGGAGATTATGCATCAAGTACAAGAACTGCTCGACAAAGGTTATATACGTGAATCCCTTAGTCCTTGTGTTGTTCCTATCATTTTAGTGCCGAAAAAGGATGGTACATCGCGTATGTGCGTTGATTGTAGAGGCATTAATAATATTACTATTCGTTATCGTCATCCTATTCCTAGGCTAGATGATATGCTTGATGAATTGAGTGGCTCTACAATATTCTCCAAAGTTGATTTGCGTAGTGGATACCATCAAATTCGTATGAAATTGGGAGATGAATGGAAAACAGCATTTAAAACTAAGTTTGGATTATATGAGTGGTTAGTCATGCCTTTTGGGTTAACTAATGCACCTAGTACTTTCATGAGGTTAATGAACGAAGTTTTACGTGCTTTCATTGGACGATTTGTGGTAGTTTACTTTGATGACATATTGATTTATAGCAAATCTTTGGAGGAACATTTGGAACATTTACGTGCTGTTTTTATTTCTCTACGTGATGCACGTTTGTTTGGTAACCTTGGAAAGTGCACCTTTTGCACCGACCGAGTATCTTTTCTTGGCTATGTTGTTACTCCACAGGGAATTGAAGTTGATAAAGCCAAGATTGAAGCTATTGAGAGTTGGCCGCAGCCCAAAACGGTCACACAAGTGAGGAGTTTCCTTGGCCTCGCTAGTTTCTATAGGCGTTTTGTGAGAGATTTCAGCACCATTGCTGCAGCTCTCAACGAGCTTACAAAGAAGGATGTGCCTTTTGTTTGGGGTACCGCACAGGAAGAAGCCTTCACGATATTGAAAGATAAGTTGACACATGCTCCTTTACTCCAACTTCCTAATTTCAGTAAGACTTTTGAGCTTGAATGTGATGCTAGTGGAATTGGATTAGGAGGTGTGTTATTACAAGATGGCAAACCTGTTGCATACTTTTCTGAAAAATTGAGTGGGCCTAGTCTGAACTATTCTACTTATGATAAAGAATTATATGCTCTTGTTCGGACCTTAGAAACATGGCAACATTATTTATGGCCCAAGGAATTTGTTATACATTCTGATTATGAATCTTTGAAACACATTAAAAGTCAAGCAAAACTGAACCGTAGACATGCTAAATGGGTTGAATTCATTGAGACTTTCCCTTATGTCATTAAACACAAGAAGGGTAAAGAAAATGTTATTGCTGATGCATTGTCTCGTCGTTATACTATGCTTTCACAACTTGACTTTAAAATATTTGGTTTGGAGACCATCAAAGATCAATATGTTCATGATGCTGAATTTAAAGATGTATTGCAAAATTGTAAGGAAGGGAGAACTTGGAACAAGTTCGTTCTTAACGATGGATTTGTGTTTCGTGCTAACAAGCTATGCATTCCAGCTAGCTCCGTTCATCTTTTTTTGTTGCAGGAGGCGCATGGAGGAGGATTAATGGGACACTTTGGTGTCAAGAAGACGGAGGATATACTTGCTACACATTTCTTTTGGCCAAAGATGAGACGGGATGTTGAGCGTTTTGTTGCTCGCTGCACTACATGTCAAAAAGCTAAGTCACGACTCAATCCTCATGGTTTATATATGCCTTTGCCTGTACCTAGTGTTCCTTGGGAGGATATCTATGGACTTCGTTTTAGGTTTACCTCGAACAAAGAAGGGGAGGGATAGCATATTTGTTGTCGTGGATAGGTTCTCGAAAATGGCACACTTTATACCATGTCATAAAAGCGATGATGCTGTTAATGTTGCTGATTTGTTCTTTCATGAAATTATTCGCTTGCATGGTGTGCCAAATACTATTGTTTCATATCGTGATACTAAATTTCTTAGCCACTTTTGGAGATGTTTATGGGCTAAGTTGGGGACTAAGCTGCTTTTTAGTACTACTTGTCACCCCAAACTGATGGACAAACTGAAGTAGTCAATGGAACGTTGTCTACTATGCTTAGGGCTGTTTTGAAGAATAACAAGAAAATGTGGGAAGAATGCTTGCCTCATATTGAATTTGCTCATAATCGTTCATTGCATTCTACTACTAAGATGTGCCCTTTTGAAATTGTGTATGGTTTCCTACCTCGTGCACCTATTGATTTGTTGCCTCTTCCATCTTCGGAGAAGGTTAATTTTGATGCTAAAGACCGTGTTGAATTGATTTTAAAAATGCATGAGTTAACTAAGGAAAACATTGAGCGTATGAATGCTAAATATAAACTTGCTAGAGATAAGGGTAGAAAAAATGTTGTGTTTGCACCTGGAGATCTTGTTTGGTTACATTTGTGTAAGGATAGATTTCCTAATTTGCGCAAATCAAAGCTAATGCCACGTGCTGATGGTCTTTTTAAGGTGTTAGAGAAAATAAATGATAATGCATATAAACTTGAGTTGCCTGCAGATTTTGGGGTTAGTCCCACTTTTAACAATGCAGATTTGAAGCCTTATTTGGGTGAGGACGATGAACTTTTGTCGAGGACGACTTCATTTCAAGAAGGGGAGGATGATGAGGACATCAATACCATTGTTACACCCACAGCCCCTGCTGCTATACATACTGGACCGATTACTAGAGCTCGCGCACGCCAATTGAATTATCAGGTACTTTCGTTTCTTGGTAACGATTCTAATGTTCATGAGAATATGATGCTGCCTAAATTGGATACATTTGTTTTGCTTACAAATGAAGGGCCTAGCTTGGACAAGAAAGATGAACCTTGGAGCAAGTTCAAGCATGGAGATGATGGCATGCGCAAGGGGAACAAGAATGGAGTTACAAGTGATGATAGCAGGACTTTGAAGCCACCATAATGAGTGCATGAAGCATGGGACGAAATATACAAGATGCCACTTCATAAATTTCGTCCAGAGGCTATTTTAGGTGCTGCGTCACCTTATTATTGGGCCAGGCCCATGTATTTTCGAAGTCCTTAAGTATAGGCTGTTATTTAGAGTCCGTATGTGTGGGGAAACAAGAGTTAGGGTTGGTTTCGGACCCCTCCACCAAGGGCCACGAAATTCCCCCTCTCTCCTCCATATATACAGCCCTTAGGGCATCGTTTAGACTTTGGGTTTTGTTTAGATTAAAAGTTCGCCATAGCTGCAACTTCGCATACTTCGTTTGTGTTCAACGACCAGACCAAGGCATCACAGAACCCCACCTTGATCAATAAAGCTTTCATCTTATATTCGCAATATCCAGATTGCAATCTCAGTTTCTTGCTTGTTCTACGTTTGCTTGCAGGAAACAGACCCTCGTGGTCAGGTTGATCGTGCTCCGGCGTGGTCAATAACCCTCAGAAGTTGGTTTAGCGATTGCTAAGGCGCGACGTCTCGCACGTTCGTAGTCAGATCGTCAAGGTCGACTCCCATAGAAAACGATAGCCACCATCTCATCAAAACATCGGGACACCTTTGCCTCTATCATCTGGTGGTCGAGACGATGAAGACGACGGCGATGATCCTCCTGGACACCGGAGAACGACGAATGGAGGCCGATGGTCATAGTGGTTTGCGGCGGCGTGCTCCGATGCGCATCGGCTTGGCGCGGAGAGAGGAGGCGGTGCGAGGGGGAGTGAACTAGGGTTCGGGGAGGGAGAGAGAGGGAGCAGGGGGCGGCTCTTATCCACCCGGGGGGCGGCTGCAGTGGCAAGAGAGGGGGTTTGATGCTGGCCATGGCCATTGGCCTCTCCCTGTTGCAGGCGGGAGGTAGGGGGAAAGGCCAGCCACGTGGGATGGGCCTTGTATAGTGTGAACTGGGCCTAAGTGCCCAGCGGCTTCTTTCCTTTTTGTTTTTAAAATTTTCTGTTTTCTATTATATTCTGTTATAGCTACTGTTTTGCATTAAACCTTGAATCAAATGACTTTTAGAAAACTTGGAGCCTTGTCATATAAATACTATACATTAACTAACACTGCGACAAAAAGTTTGAGGATTATTGAATTCATACAATTTATGATTGCATTTAAATGGAATTAAAAAGTGTTGTTTGGTCCTGTTTTAATTATATAGAGCATTTAAACATTCCCAAAAAAATGTTGGTTGATGTTTGTTAATTAGTTAGTGAATATTTACAACCTTTTTAACATTTATAATTCACTGCTTTATGAAATTACAATTTAACTTGTTATTTGAATTTGAACTTAGTTTGGAAGAAATAAGGTTTAGCAAAATTTGAATTATGATGACCTTGCATCATTAACAGGGGTTTACTATAGCTTAACTATCGGGGTGTCATGGTGTCTACGTGCCCATGTAGACCGTAAGTGGAAGCGTTTGACAACGCGGTTGATGTAGTCAAACTTCTTCGTGTTCCAACCGATCGAGTACCGAACGTACGGCACCTCCACGTTCAGCACACGTTCAGCTCGATGACATCCTCCGCCTTCTTGATCCAGCAAGACGGCGAGGTAGTGGATGAGTTCCAACAGCATGACAGCGTGGTGACGGTGATGGTGAATCTATCTCCGCTGGGCTTCGCCTAAGCACTACAAAAATATGACCGGGTGTAAATGGTGGAGGGGGGCGTTGCGCACGGCTAAGCAATTGTTCTGGCTGTGCTAGGCGCCATCCTCCCACATATATAGGTGGGAGGGAGAGGGGAGAGGCCAAGGGGTGCGCCAAGTAGGTCTGAATCCTACTTGGGCTCCTGCCCTAGCCCCCCTCCCCCCTTCCTTCTTTTGGCGCCAAGGGGGAGGAAGGAGGAGGTGGTGCCTCCCCATTTCCTTTCTCCCACAACGAGGGAAAGGTAGGAGGAGGTGGCGCCCCCTCCTTTCCTTCTTCTAGGGCCGGCGGCCAGGGAGAGAGCGCACCAGCCCCTCTGTGGGCTGGTGTGTGCCTCTCCTTGGCCCATTAGGCCCATAGACCTCACGGGGCCTCCCGGAACCCATTCCGGTGATCCGATGACTACCCGGTGCACTCTGAAACCATTCCGGTGACCGAATACCATTGTCCTATATATCAATCTTTAATTCTTGACCATTTCAAGACTCCTCGTAATGTCCATGATCTCATCCGGGACTTCGAACAACATTCAGTCACCAAATCATATAACTCATATAGCAATATATCGTCAACGAACGTTAAGCGTGCAGACCCTACGAGTTCGAGAACTATGTAGACATGACCGAGACACCTCTTTGGTCAATAACCAATAGCGGAACCTGGATGCCCATATTAGCTCCTACATATTCTACGAAGATCTTTATGGGCCGAACCATTATGACAACATATGTAATTCCCTTTGTCCATCGGTATGTTACTTGCCCGAGATTCGATCGCCGGTATATTCATACCTAGTTCAATCTCGTTACCGGCAAGTCTCTTTACTCGTTCCATAATACATCATCTTGCAACTAACTCATTAGTCATTTTGCTTGCAAGGCTTCTTATGATGTGCATTACCGAGAGGGCCCAGAGATACATCTCCCATACTCGGAGTGACAAATCCTAATCTCGATCTATGCCAACTCAACAAACACCTTCAGAGATACCTGTAGAGCATATTTATGATCACCCTATTACATTGTGACGTTTGATAGCACACAAGGTATTCCTCCGGTATTCGGGAGTTGCATAATCTCATAGTAGAAGGAATATGTTATGACATGAAGAAAGCTATAGCAATAAACTGAACGATCAATATGCTAAGCTAACGGATGGGTCTTGCCCATCCCATCATAATCCTAATGATGTGATCCCGTTATCAAATGACAACACGTGTCTATGGTTAGGAAACCTTAACCATCTTTGATCAACGAGCTAGTCTAGTAAAGGCTTACTAGGGACACAATATTTGTTTATCTATTCACACATGTATTTAAGTTTCTAATCAATCCAATTCTAGCATAAATAATAAACCTTTATCTTGAATAAGGAAATATAAAATAACAACTTTATTATTGCCTCTAGGGCATATTTCCTTCAGTCTCCCACTTGCACTAGAGTCAATAATCTAGTTCACATCGCCATGTGACTAACATCCAAAGAGTTAACTAGAGTCAATAATCTAGTTCACATCGCCATGTGATTAATACCCATAATTCACATCGCCATGTGAATAACACCCAAATAGTTTACTAGAGTCAATAGTCTAGTTCACATCGCCATGCGATTAATACCCAAAGAGTACTAAGGTGTGATCATGTTTTGCTTGTGAGAGAGTTTTAGTCAATGGGCCTGCAACATTCAGATCCATGTGTACTTTGCAAATTTCTATGTATACAATGCTCTGCATGGAGCTGATACGTCTCCAAAATATCTATAATTTTTTATTGTTCCATGCTATTAATTATATTATCCATCTTGGATGTTTTATATGCTATTTTATATGATTTTTGGGACTAACCTATTAACCTAGAGCCCAGTGCCAGTTCCTGTTTTTTCCTTGTTTTTGACTTCGACAGAAATGGAATACCAAATGGAGTCCAATTGAAGGATATCTTGGCCATAAGCTAACAATATTCATGGTACCTTTAGTCTCGATCCAATCAGGCACAACATTCATCGGGAGCCCCTGTTGAAGAACATCGTATAGTAACATACTTAGCAATGAAGTTTAGCTTAAAAAAATAATGTATGCAAAAGATGCACTGAGGAGAAATAGTAGAAATCTTACCATCTTTCATAAATATATGTGACCATAGTTTAGTACGAACACTATTGGTCGCACGTTTTGAGTACTAACATTTCTAAGTGCAGGAAAGAAATTTGTCTTGACAGCATCAAGATCCTCAAGCCATGAAACATAATGACTTGTCTCCTCGCAGTTTAGTTCAGCCTCGGGACAGTGGACGGTCCTGTCTACCAAGCACCGGACATGTTTGCTTGATTGGAAGTAAGCTGTCAATATAAATTGAGATCTATTAATTATTCAACTGGTTCAAATAATCTCATATCGAAGACATAAATATGGTTGAGAAACTCACATAATGGTAGAACTGGAGGCGTCTGCACATCGACCCAGATGTCTCTATTACCTTCAATATCATCTTCCGGACGAATATCAAAGGTGATAACCATATCAGGCTCAAATGCATAAGCCTTGCATAGTGCTTGCCAAGTTTTGCATTCAAAATAGGTGTGTGTGTGTGTGTGTGTCTGCATTGTATAATTTGACGTTGAAGGTATAACCATGCTCGGTCTTCAAGTAAACTCTTTTTACCTCCATAGTTTCGTTAGGACTGAAACCTATCTTATCCAAGACAAAAATTCTTGCATGGCAGGGGATACGCTAGTAGAATAGTGAAAAATTAAAATTAAAAGTTGAAGCAAATGAAGCATAAGTCATGCTTAATTACGAAAAAAGACTTGTCATTGTGACTTACTGTATCCACTTCGAAGTTCTCATCCAGCTTGATGCTGAAGCGTCTATCATCAACTAGAAAATTTCTGCCGCACAGGCCGCGCTGGTCTTCGCAGTATTCGCACATAATGAAATCGTGTTCGTCGTCAGACGACATTCCTATGTTCATAGGTGAAACATTAAACACTTATTAGTTCTATTAATTCAACTAATTCTGTTAATTCAACTAGTTCAACTAATTAATTGAACTAATTCAACTAAGCACTTACGAAAAATATACCTAATTAATTGAACTAATTCAACTAACTAGTTCAACTAATTAGTTCAACTAAACTAGTTCTATTAATTTTTTTACTAAAAATAAGGTAGCTAGTTCTATATAATAAAATATTAATTAGATAATGAAATCTCATATAACTAAATTAAATATATATCTAACATATAATTTATATCTAATTCATCTAACATTTGACATTAATATCTAACATATGTTCATATATAGGTGAAACATTAAACACTTACTAGTTCTATTAATTCAACTAAATAAACTAGTTCTATTAATTCAACTAAGCATTTACTAAAAATAAACTAGTTCTATTAATTTCTTACTAAAATAAAGTAGGTAGTTCTATATAGTAATATTTTGATTAGATCATCAAATCTCATATACCTAAATTTTCTTACTAAAAATAAACTTGTTCTATTAATTTTCATACTAAAAATAAACTAGTTATATTAATTCAACTAGTTCAAATCTCATATATATACATAATTAATATCTAGCTATACTAATTCAACTAGTTCAACTTGTTCTAATTCATGTAAAATATATTTGACATTAATATTTAACATCTTTTCCATATAATTCATCTAACATTAACATTCTAACATTATTATCTACATAATTTATCTAACATTAATATAAACAACAGAAAATAGAAAATAAGTAAAAACAATGTGTGCGTGCGTGTGTGTGTGTGTACGAGCGGGGGGCGGCGGCGGGCGACGACGGGGACGGGCGCGGCGGGCGAGAGGCGGCGGCGACGGGCGCGGCGGGGGCGACAGCGGTGATGGCGACGACGGGTGGCGGGGGCGACGGCGGTGTCGGCGACGACGGGTGGCGTGGGCGACGGCGGTGACGGCGACGACGGGCGGCGGGGGCGGCGAGGGCGGCGCGCGATGGGCGACGGGCGCGGCGAAGAAGTTGGATCGAGAAGAAATACTGGTGGTCGATGAAACTGATTTTTTCGTAAATGCCATATATATAGGAGGGGTCTTTAGTACCGGTTGGAGGCACCAACCGGTACTAAAGACCAATTTTCGCCAGGCCAAGGGGCGGGAAACGGCCCCTTTAGTACCGGTTCGTGCCACGAACCGGTACTAAAGACCCCCCTTTAGTACCGGTTGGAGCCACCAACCGGTACTAATGGTTGTGCGCTGCCACCGGCGGTGCACCATGTTTAGTCCCACCTCGCCGAGCGAACGGCAGCCACACTGGTTTATAAACCCAGCCGCGGCTGCTCCTTCGAGCTTCTCTATATAGCAGGCTTCTGGGCTTAACAAGGACGCGCTGCCCTATGAGTCTGCTGGCCCTTCTGGGTCTGCATTTGCACACCCTAGGTCTGGCAGGCCCACTGGGCAGCGCGCCAACAAATTTTTTATATAGTTTTTTCTTTTCTGCATTATTTATTTTCTTCTATTTATTTTTGAGTAATTTTTTATATAGTTTTTTTCTTTTCCGCATTATTTATTTTCTTCTATTTATTTTTGAAAACATTGAAGTGCCCGTGTAACAGATGAGTTCTCGTCCGAAACCCTGATACTCCGAAAGAGTTGTCCAGTTTGTACACGAAGTGCGTCCAGTTTTTGCCGTGACCCTCTCTACTCTTTCGCACATGCTATGCGGGTGAAATGATGATACCATGCCAAGTTTCAACATTTTCACAGTTCATTTTGTAGTGATTTTCAATTTCACGCTCATTTAGCTCTCTAAACAATTAGGTAAATGACTGAAAAACAGCAAATGATGTCAGAACATGTTGGAAATTGATGACGTTGCTTTGAATGCTGCATAATGAACACACAAGAAGTCTGGAGTTCAAATAAGTTTAAAAACATTGAAGTCCCATGTAACAGATGAGTTCTCGTCCGAAACCCTGATACTCCGAAAGAGATTGTTCCAGTTTGTACACGAAGTGCGTCCAGTTTTTGCCGTGACCCTCTCTACTCTTTCGCACATGCTATGCGGGTGAAATGATGATACCATGCCAAGTTTCAACATTTTCAGCAGTTCATTTTGTAGTGATTTTCAATTTCACGGTCATTTAGCTCTCTAAACAATTAGGTAAATGACCGAAAAACAACAAATGATGTCAGAACATGTTGGAAATTGATGACGTCGCTTTGAATGCTGCATACTGAACACAAAAGAAGTCCGGAGTTCAAATAAGTTTAAAAAACATTGAGTGCCCGTGTAACAGATGAGTTCTCGTCCAAAACCCTGATACTCCGAAAGAGTCTGTCCAGTTTGTACACGAAGTGCGTCCAGTTTTTGCCGTGACCCTCTCTACTCTTTCGCACATGCTATGCGGGTGAAATGATGATACCATGCCAAGTTTCAACATTTTCAGAATTCATTTTGTAGTGATTTTCAATTTCACGGTCATTTAGCTCTCTAAACAATTAGGTAAATGACCGAAAAACAACAAATGATGTCAGAACATGTTGGAAATTGATGACGTCGCTTTGAATGCTACATAATGAACACAAAAGAAGTCCGGAGCTCAAATAAGTTTAAAAAACATTGAAGTGCCCGTGTAACAGATGAGTTCTTGTCCGAAACCGTGATACTCCGAAAGAGTTTGTCCAGTTTGTACACGAAGTGCGTCCAGTTTTTGCCGTGACCCTCTCTACTCTTTCGCACATGCTATTCTGGATAATGTTGAATTAAATAAATTAAATAAATTCTAAAAATGATTTAAATATTTTAAAATCAATATAAAATAAACCGTAGCTCATATGGAAAAACTTTGTGCATGAAAGTTGCTCAGAACGACGAGACGAATCCGGATACGTAGCCCGTTCGTCCACCACACATCCCTAGCATAGAAAACACGCAACTTTTCCCCTTCGGTTCATTTGCCCGGAAACACGAAACACCGGGGATACTTTCCCGGATGTTTTCCCCCTTCACCGGTATCACCTCATACCGCGTTAGGGCACCCCTAGCACCACTACTTGTCATGTCATGCATCACTATGCATCTGTTTGCATTATATTCATTGTTTCTTCCCCCTCTTCTCTCGCTAGACACCGAGACCTACGCCGCTACTACCCAGTATGACTATGGTGTTGACGACCCCTCTCTCTTGCCAGAGCAACCAGGCAAGCCCCCCCCCCTTGATCACCAGATATCGCCTATTCTTCTCTACTGCTTGCACTAGAGTAGTGTAGCATGCTACTGCTTTCCATTAATCCTATTCTGTTGCATAGCCTGTCATTGTTGCTACAACTGTTGATACCTTACCTGCAATCCTAAATGCTTAGTATAGGATTCTAGATTATCATCAGTGGCCCTACATTCTTGTCAGTCTGCCATGCTATACTATCGGGCCGTGATCACGTCGGGTGTTGATCACGGGTATATACTATACATACATACTATACATGTTGTGACTAAAGTCGGGTCAGCTCGTTGAGTACCCGCAAGTGATTCTGATGTTGGGGGCTGAAGGGGCAGGTGGTTCCATCCAGGTAGTGTTGGGCATGGGTTCCCGACGGCCCCCGACTGTTACTTTGTGGCGGAGCGACAGGGCAGGTTGAGACCACCTAGGAGAGAGGTCGGCCTGGCCCTGGTCGGCATTCGCGGTTACTTCAAAATAACACGCTTAACGAGATCTTGGTATTTGATCTGAGTCTGGCTACTGTCCTATACGCACTAACCAACTACGCGAGGACAGTTATGGGCACTCGACATCATGGTATCAGCTGAAGCCTTCGTGACGTCAGCGACTGAGCGGCGCGCGCCGGGTTGGACTGGAACGCCTACTCTTGTATAAGGGAGGCTAGGTCTGCTCACCGGCCGCGTACGCAACATGCAGGTGTGCAATGGGCGATGGGCCCAGACCCCTGAGCCATAGGATTTAGACCGGCGTGCTGACCTCTCTGTTGTGCCTAGGTAGGGCTGTGATGTGTTGATCTTCCGAGGCTGGGCATGACCCAGGAAAGTGTGTCCCGACAAAGGGGATCGAGCGTGTTGGGAAATGTGGTGCACCCCTGCAGGGAAGTTAATCTATTCGAATAGCCGTCATCTTCGGTAACAGGATGACTTGGAGTTGTACCTTGACCTTATGACAACTAGAACCGGTTACTTAATAAAATACACCCTTCCAAGTGCCAGATACAACCCGGTGATCGCTCTCTAACAGGGCGAAGAGGGGAGGATCGACGAGTAGGATTATGCTACACGATGCTACTTGGTGGACTTACCTTCTGCTCTCTTTACATGCTGCAAGATGGAGGTGGCCAGAAGCGTAGTCTTCGATAGGACTAGCTATCCCCCTCTTATTCTGGCATTCTGCAGTTCAGTCCACATATGATACCCTTATTCCAATTGATACCAATGCATACATATGTAGTGTAGCTCCTTGCTTGCGAGTACTTTGGATGAGTACTCACGGTTACTTTGTTCCCCCTTTTCCCCCTTCCTATACCCGATTGCTGCGACCAGACGATGGAGTCCAGGAGCCAGACGCCACCGTTGACGATGACTCCTACTACACTGGAGGTGCCTACTACTACGTGCAGCCCGCTGACGACGATCAGGAGTAGTTTAGGAGGATCCCAGGCAGGAGGCATGTGCCTCTTTCGATCTGTATCCCAGTTTGTGCTAGCCTTCTTAAGGAAAACTTGTTTACCTTATGTCAGTACTCAGATTTTTTTGCTTCCGCTGACTCTTCTATGATCGAGCTCTTGTATTCGATCCCTCGAGGCCCCTGGCTTGTAATATGATGCTTGTATGACTTATTTTTATGTGTAGAGTTGTGTTGTGATATCTTCCCGTGAGTCCCTGATCTTGATCGTACACGGTTACATGTATGATTAGTGTACAATTGAATCGGGGGAGTCACAGTGATGAACTCCGTCGAATGTAACATTTCTCCAATAACTCCTTGATCTGCTTCTTGATCTCCTCCAGATCATTCGCGGGCATCTGATAGGGTCTCTTTGATATAGGCCCGGTGCCTGGCAATAGTTCTATCAAAAACTCGATATCTCGATCCGGTGGCATGCCTGGTAACTCCTCTGGAAAAATATCCGGGTAATCCTTCACTACAAGCACTTCGTCCTGAACAATTCTCGTGAGGGTATTCACTTGGCTACTCCTAGGTGCATGCCTAGATACATATTTAATCTTTTTTTCCTCAAGGGTGGTGAGACAAATTGACTTACTAACACAGTCAATGCTTCCTCCACACTTTGACATCTAGTCCATGCCTAATATCACATCCAATCCTTGTGACTCCAAGATTATTAGGTCGGACGGGAAAACATGGCTACCAATGGTTAACGGTATCTGGTCGCACCATCGACTAGCCATATACTCTGCTCCAGGTGAACTTACTAACAAAGGGGTCCTAAGGGTTTGGGTTGGCAGTTTAGACTTATCCACGAATCCCCTTGATATGTATGAATGCGATGCACCAGTATCAAAAAGAACAAGGGCAGTAAAAGACTGATGAACTTTAATCTAAACAAAACCCCAAAGTCTAAATGGTGCCTTAAGGGTTGTATTTGTAGGGGGGAGAGGGGATTTCATCCCCCCTTGGCAAGGTGGGACTAAGACACCTCCTGAGTCGTTTTCCCTACAATACGGACTCTAAAAAATAGCCTATAAGTACTATTTCAAAATTACATGGGCCTGGCCAAAAAATAAGGTGGTGCGGCACCTATATTAAGCTATGGATGAAATTCATGAAAGGGCATCTTGTATATTTTGTCCATGTCCTTGTATGTCATCAAGGAGGCTTCAAAATGCTTAAATTTGCACCAGAAATGTCGTTCTCGTTCCCTTCGCGCGCGCCTTCATCTCCATGCTTGATCCTGCTCAAGTGTACATCCCTCTTGTCCATGCTAGGCCCTTCATTAGTAATCAACACAAATGTATCCTATTTAGGCAACATCATATTCTCATGAACATTAGAATTGTTACCAAGAAACGAAAGTACCTGGTAATTCAATTCGCGTGTGCGAGCTCTAGTAATTGGTCCAGTATGTATAGTAGCAGGGGTTGTGGGTGTAACAATGGTATTGATGTCCTCGTCAATACCATTGTATGGAACCACTTGATAGAGGCAAAGGTGTCCTGCCATTCGATGAGATGGTGGGTATCGTTTTTGGTGGAGTGGACTTTGACGATCCGAGTACGAACGTGTGAGGATGTTGCGCCTAAGCAATCACTAAACCAACTAAGAGAGGTTACTGACCACACCGAAGCATGATCAAACTGACCACGAGGGTCAGTTTCCTGCACGCAAACGAAGAACAAGCAAGAAAGAGAAATTCAATCTAGATATTGCGAATATAAGAGGGAAGCTTTATTAATGAAGGCGGGGTTCTATGGCGTCTTGGTCTGGTCGTTGAACACAAACGAAGTACGCGAGTTGCAACTATGGCGAACTTTAATCTAAACAAAACCCAAAGTCTGAACAGTGCCTTAAGGGATGTATTTGTAGGGGGAAAGAGAGGGGATTTCGTCCCCCTTGGCAAGGTGTGACTAAAACACCTCCAGAGTCATTTCTCCTACAGTACGGACTCTAAAAAATAGCCTATAAGTACTATTTCAGAATTACATGGGTCTGGCCCAGAAATAAGGTGGCGCAGCACCTATATTAAGTTATGGACGAAATTCATGAAAGGACATTTTGTATATTTCGTCCATGTCCTTGTTTGTCATCAAGGAGGCTTCAAAATGCTGAAATCTGCACTAGAAATGTCGTTCTGGTTCCCTTCGTGCGCGCCTTCATCTCCATGATTGATTCTGCTCCAGTGTTCATCCCTCTTGTCCGTGTTAGGCCCTTTATTAGTAATCAACACAAATGTATCCAATTTAGGCAACATCATATTCTTATGAACATTAGAATTGTTACCAAGAAACGGAAATACCTAGTAATTCAATTGGCGTGCATGAGCTCTCGTAATTGGTCCAGTATGTATAGCAGTAGGGGTTGTGGGTGCAACAATGGTATTGATGTTCTCATCTGTGAGGGTATTGTTGTGGTGAGGGAGGCGATTTGGGGGGAAATGGTGGGGAAGATGCGTCCGGTGGTGGTTCCCCTCCTCTTATACAATGGGACGTTTTTGGACGTTTTCCATCAACACGTGCATGCCCACCACCGCGGTACGGTGCACGGGAAAGAGAAGCGGCAAGGCCCACATGTCATACATGGCCCACATGTCTCTCTAGCCCCACGCGTCAGTAACTGAGGAGGTAACGATCAACTACATTGACGCGACGGCAAGGCTCTATTTGCACTTTTGTGAGAGTGGGGCAAATGGGGGAGGGAAAAAGTGAGGAAATTTAGACTCCTTGGGTAAAACTGAGCACAATTAAGCAACTAGGGGCACAAATATAGAAAACCCTTAATTATAAATATTAATTTTCTAAGATATCCCCGTTAACTTTAATCGATATTTTCATCTGCGTGCCCATCATGCTTTCGATCAGATTGCGTTTGGTCATACAGCATCCCGACTATAGCGCATTAGAACTCTGCCTAAACCATGGCTATAGGAAGTGTTGTTCCCTAATACGCGCACATAGTTAGAAATATCACAACTTGTATGAGCGTCGTTGGTTATCCAAATGATGCATTCGCCTGTTATGATTGGACATTCTAAAGATGGTTCTTCATGAACGGGCAGAACACACAGGGAAATATCGAAAAACAAACCAAATACTAAAGACTGAGATGCTTCACTTATCTCTGCTTGTTTGGTTCTTGCTCTGATTGGACGTAGAGGTTGGCCGTGGCCTGCCGTGTAGCCCCTTCATCCGTCCGTGAAGGAGAATTTTGCTACCTTGGATCCTTATCAGAAAGGCAGAATAACTTTGATTGTGTTTTGCATCCACAACATGTTCCTTAGTTGTGAGCATAAAGTATGCATTATGTAGCATGATGCATGTCACGAGTGTAACTACTAGATGTAGATCATAACTATGACTACAACTTGCCATGGTAATTTACATGACGTTGCAAGATGTTTGGACTTATTTATTTGCTTTAGACATCAGTTGTTGCTGGCTGGAGTAGATCCAGCAGCGATGATAGTTGCTAGCACGTACGGATCCCACTAGGGTCCTAAGGGTAGAACTTGTGAAGATGGTACTTCTGCAGGTTTTCAATGTTCCATGAATTTTTCACAGGATTTCCATCTTCGGTTTCTAGCCTGGTAGCCCCCAGTCTAGTAACTTGCACCACCCTAAAACGACCTTCCCACTTTGGTGTCAACTTGCTTTGCACTTTCCCAGACTAAATCTGGCAAAGCACAAGGTCACCTTCCTCGAATCCACGGGAACGGATGTTGCGGCTCTGATAGCGACGCAACCCCTATTGATAACGTTATGCGCGTACAACTGCCCTGGATCAGTTCTCCTCGAGTAAACTGACATATTCATGTCTTCTTCGCTCTTGATCGTCTTCATCATAAGCTCTAACTCGAGGATATCCGTACACGAGTGTCGTGGGGAGTACCGCTTCAGCTCCATGGACAAGAGCGAAGGGGGTTTCTCCCGTCGCTCGATTTGGTGTCATTTTGAGTGACCAAAGAACAGACGGGACTTCATCAGCCCAGCGTCTACCGCATTTTTCAGACTGTCAAAAGTCTGGGTACGGAGACCACGCAACACTTCAGCATTGACCCTTTTCACTTGTCCATTGCTTCCCGGGTGAGTAATAGACGCATAGCAAATCTGGGTACCGAGTTGCTCACAGTCTGTTGTGAAAGCATCACTCATGAACTGGGTGTCGTTGTCGGTAATGATGCGGTTAGGCACATCGAAACGGCAGACAGCCCCCTGAAAAACTTGATTGCAGACTAAGCAGTGACTTTCCTGACAGGCTCTACCTCAGGCCACTTCGTGAACTTGTCGATAGCCACGAACAAGTACTCGAAGCCCCCGGTAGCACGGGGAAAAGGCCCGAGGATGTCCAGCCCCCATACCGCGAACGGCCATGAAAGTAGAATCGTCTAAAGAGCCTGTGCTGGTTGATGGATCTCTTTGGAGTGGAATTGGCATGCATCACATGTCTGGACTAGCTCTTCCGCATCACTTAAGGTTGTGGGCCAATAAAATCCTTGTCGGAAAGCTTTGGCCACATGTCCACGGGAATCAGTGGACCTTTGTCAAGGGGCGGATGGGGGCTGATATGTCTTGTTGCAGTTTTGCTTTCATTGAAGTGTCATCTCTTCCATCCAACGGCACCAACAAACAGTGGCAGAGATGTCATCCAGTACCTAGCGCACTCCTTAGAGCATCTACGACCATACTTCAAATCCGGCCCCACAAACGCCCACGAACACGCCCGGGCGCGTCCACAGGCAGTGACCGGTCATGCCTCAAATTTACTACTCTGCATCCGGATACTTCATGCTTAAAACCAAGCATGCAAACGAGGAAATACTACGTAGAAATCTATACTACCCTAATTCCCGTCGAAGATGTTCACTATCTCCGTGCCTGGCTCCGGGTACATGGGCGGCAGGCGCAACTCCGGCTCGTGCGGCTCCTCCGACTGCTCCTCATCTGCCTCTACCTCCATCTCTGCGTCGAGTTCGTTGAAAAGCGCATTGGTCGCTGCCCGTTCCTGCGAGATGAACTATCGGTTGGCCTCCACATAACCCTCATCCTGGATAGACTCCAGGATGTCCTGCTGCTCCACCATCTTGGCCGCTTGGATGACCGCGAACTCCGCCTACGCGTCCTCCATGTTGAAGCCCGAAGCCAGCGCCTCCGCCTCGTCGTCCTACGGATCCACCACCTCCATCGACGCCGGTTGTTGCTCCTCCGCCTCTCCTCCGACTTCGGCAAGTCCGAGGGCGGGCCGGCAGCGATGCGGGTGGCGTGCTTCACCAGGATCTCCTGCCCAATCTAGAACAGGCGCTTCGGCGTGAGCATAGCATAAGTCTTCTTTCGCCGATCCATAGCGAAACCGGACAGCGTGGGAAGAGTGGCAGAGCAACGGGAGAGAGGTGGATAGGCTCGGGCTGGCGGCACGAAGAGGGGGGAGGTGGATGTGGCTAGGATTGGGGGACGCTGGCCGACTTTAATAGCTGAATTTGGCCTCATGCGGCGAGGCAAAGCGGTGTCACGCCGCGTTCACACCCCCACCGAAGACAATTCGGTGTGGGACTCCATCATCAATCCAACATGACAAGAAAAATCATTGGTGCTGATCAGCCCGGGCATTTGAGATCTCTTAAAGATAGGCAGTTTGTCTAAGGTAAGTCCAACATGACAGACACACCATTGGTGCTGATCAGCCCGGGCGTTTGAGATCTCTTAGAGATAGGCAGTTTGTCTAAGGTATGCACGATCAAACGTATCCACAGTGTGTAGGTTGCCTAATTCTCATCATATCTTTGACAAATATTAACTCCATCCCAAATTACTTGTCTATATTTTCACTCAATCAATGCCGCCCGCCAGACCGAAGTTCAACATAAAGCACAACAAGATGACATTACAGTTAACATGTTCAAGAAGGGATTCGACGCTTGCTCCCCAGGCAGTCATTAGATAGTGGTGTAAAACATGCTACTGACACTTGACACTCAGACAAGTTCAGGTTTCCTAATCATGGCCATATAACCACCCATACAGGTTCAATCAAGTTCAGGATTCCTAATCATGCACCACATATGGTCTTGCATCTTTAGATGTCGTTATGCAGAAGGCAAATCTCAGATAGCTGTGAATCTTCACGGGCTGGAGCTGGAGGCCTGGAAGGTGCCTGGCCTATGTTTCTCCATCAAACCGGTGAGAGCAGCATCAAACTCCTTCTCGAGCTCCACCTCCTTTGCCATGTACTCTTTCTTCAGCTGCACCTTCTTCTCCTCGTGCGCTTTTATCATTTCGTCCCTTTCAGCCTCAAACTCCTGCACGTCCTTAACCTGGCACTCTATGAACCGCTGTACCTGTTCCTTCCTGCACAAGCATAACACAGGTTTAAATTGATGGTGTTTTTACTATATATTTTTGACAAAGACATGATAAAGTTGAAGAGGACAAGACATGACATGATAAAAAACTGAAGGAAACAAAAACAATATTTTTGACAAACTAAACAACAATATTGACAACGTCCATCACTACAATACACAATTGCAACATTAGAGCATCTCCAACAAGTCTCCTTTCCCATATGAGAAATTGGTTTAGGGGGAGTTGGGCCAAAAATAAACTGCTCCAGCAGGTACCATAAAACTGGTTTACATCATCTAGGGGAAAAGAAAGCCTTCCCGTAAACCTTGTGTGAGATCTCACATTAGGTGAGATCAATGAGATCGATTTTTTCTAAAAAAAAATTTACATGTTCAACATTCTCAAAAAAAATTGTAGACACATCAATGTTTGATGTAAAACCTCAAAAGTTTCAGCTCCTAATTCAACTTACATTAATAGAAACAAAAAAGACAAAATCGGATGTGAATAGTGTCAAAATACTATTCACCCAAAGCTGCCACTATTCACTTTTGAGGAAAAAAATTATCTCTAAATATACATCGAGTTTTGAGCTGATTTTTTTCAGAGTTTTAGACACACCCCACATCAAAGTTGTTACATAATTTCAGATTTTTTTTTTAAATATCTAAATATGAGTTTTGGGGGTTGATCTCACGGTCTCACCTAATGTGAGATCTCATACAAGTCTCCCCCCATAAACCTTCCCCTAAAAATGGCGGGAGGCAACCGCTGAAATTTCAGGCCGCCTCCACGCCCGGCTGCCTCTCCACCATTTGTATCCTAGTTTAAAGAGAAATAGAAAAAAAAAACAAATTTTAGGAGGAGATGTATATAGGGTCTGCTAAAGCACCTCACCTGAGAACTTCCCCTAAATTATATGGACTGGACATTCTGTATATTCAATCATGTTTCATGTGGCGGACCGACACAAAACCATCACACATACCTTAGCCTGCGATTTTCAGTAGTCCCAGAATCCACATCACACTGTCTAGCCTTTGCACGCTCCTCCTGCAGCAATCTCTCAAACTCGCTTTCCTTGTCTTCTGTGGCCTTGTGAATGTTCTCTATCTGATCATGGAAGAATTTTTCCTGGGATTTCATCTGCGTAGTATAGAAACACAAGATCAACATATGAGATGAACTCAAAACAAGGAAAAAGACAACACAGGAAATAATGGGAAAGGTTCTGTATTTGCAGAAAACGGACATTACAACAAATCCTATTGAATGTTGAGCATGACTATCTAAGTCATTGGCATGTAATAGTATTTGAAATAAGATATCCCTTTGATGTTTAGATGTATGTTCACAGGCACTAGTGTAACCTTTAAGCAATCATTACCTCTTCCTCATACTCAGAGTGCTTCTCTTTAGCTTTACTCCTGACGAATATATTCTCTTCCATAGTCTCTCGAAGTTTCTGCGTAATAACACCCAGGGTTTCTTCTACAACTTTAGAGCGCTGCTCTGTCTTAACCACCTTGTTCTTCAGATAATTGAGTTGTTGATTATCTTCGCTCATTTGCTTCATCTGGGCCACTACCATCTCATTATGAGATCTCATCTCGTATTTCAGGCGGCTTTTCCCTGAAAATTATGATAAAGCATTTATGTTTAAACTTAGCACAGTAGGCAAATATACTCCCTCAGTTCCAGAATATAAGGTGCATAAATTTCCGTGAAAGTCAAACATATGTATGTTTGACCAGGATTCTAGAATAAAATATCAACATCCTCAATACAAAATAAAGGAAATATTAAAATACTTATCAAGGATGGATCTAATGATACAAATTTGGTGTTACATATATTTACATTTACTCCCTCAGTTCCAAAATACAAGGTGTATTAGTTCTTCAAAAGTCAAACTTGAACATATTTGACCAAGTTTCTAGAAAAAAGCATTAATATCTATAACATCAATTTTGTATCGTTAGATTCACCATGAAAAGTATTTTCATATTTTCTTTATTTTCTATTGCGGATGTTGATATTTTATTCTATAATTCTGGTCAAACAAAAATATGTTTGAATTTCACTTTTTGGTTTAATTTAATATAGTAGTATGGAACAGAATTCATTTTTAATTTAATATAATAAAAAGATAATGCTTTCAGAACAATCACATGATATCGTACCATAAGATAGCAATAAAGCACTAATAAACCAAAGCACATGAGGGCACGAACTAAAACCACATCACTAACCAGTAGGACCAGTAAAACGTATTTTGTGTTAAATAGGCAAAAGATCCTACTCACCAAAAGGTTCCTGCACAAACAAGTGGTGGCAATGATCGGAAATTATAATCAAAATAGCATCAGAAAACTAAACAGGCATGTGATACTATGCTCCAAGTACACTTTGTTCTCATGAGGCTTGTATATAAACATGATCGCAGTTAGTATTGACCATGTTAACATGTCAATACGAGGGAAGAACAGAGATACACAGCTTCACATGTACATCATGTCGCATTAACACCAATCATCATTGGTGGCACCGAATTTAGGAAGAGAAGTTCATTACAGCCAGGTATTTACCATATGAACAAGCAATTGCACAGTCCCATGCATTAAAACGTATGACCACAAGTTAAATATTATACCTTGGCAGTGTCTATTGAAAGTCTCCATGTCTTCCTTTCTGGCTAGGAAACCGTATAATTGTCTCTTCCCACCAGGTAAGAAAGGAACCCTGCGATTCTGCCAAGTGTCCCTGTCTGTTCTTTGATCAATAAAATGCTTATGAAGACGTTCTGCCTCCATATAGCCCACAGCAGAGCTTTCAAATATTAGCACACTCATGCCACGGTGCCCACCTGGACCATATGCATGGCGTGCTTTGGTCGCAGCATAATCACTGAAATACTCAAGAAGTTCTTGGTTGCCCATGCCTAACCACTAGTGAGCATCAATGAAGAGTGAAATCAGAATGCAATAAAACATCATCGTAGAAATCTTGAATAATTATTTTAAACATATGCATTTCAGAAATCCATGTGCCAGAACTATGAGTTGGTTGCGAGATCTTATGTGCCTACCCCAACTTGTTTGGGACTAAAGGCTTCGTTGTTGTTGTTGTTGTTGCAATTAGAAATGCAATGGAATACATTCGTGAACATTCAACTGATCACCAACTACACCTAGTCAACAGATTATATACTTGTTTTCTTTTAATTTGTATTACATTCAAGCATGAGTGCAAGCAAATAACAATAAAGAATAATTATAACAGATTGACCTCGTGTTAAACGAATATTGTGTATTTTAATCCTTCCGAGACAGATTAACATATATGAATCAAAATGCTGTAAAGAGAGAAGAAAAGAAATAAGCATGAAAATATAGCAGTTTTGTTCTTTACTTTTGCTAATATTAGATATGCCATAAGTTTATACATTACAAAAGAAATAGCACATGAGTAAAGGGATGAGGATTTGTGGCTCTCGGGTGCCACACACCCCTATATGAATATAACATCAAAAAATATATTAGAAATTTCAAAAAAATCTTAAATTTTGGGATATGAAACCTGGGTGCCCGTTGTACACACGTGTTCAGTTTCGTGGGGAATGGGTGCCTGTGGTAATGTCAGTAAAAAAGACAAAAAAATCGTATGTGTAGGAAAAAAACTGAATGTGCGTATGTCGGGCCGTAATTCCTACGCCGCGGATACCATGGGCACCCATTCCCCACGAAAATGAACACAGGTGTACAATGGGCACTCACGTTTCATATCCCAAAATTTCAGAATTTTTAGAAATTTCCTGATATTTTTTTAATGCTATTTTCATATAGGGGTGTGTGGCACCCAGGTGCTCGAATGCATTTTCCATGAGTAAAGTTGTGATTACTATTTAGGGTAACTAGAAATCCAGGTGTACAAGCCACACTCCACATTAAACATCATCTAGAAGGGGGGAAACATTGCAACCTACCACCATAGCAATATTATGTAAACAACATCAAATGCCAGTAGACAACATACTTGAAGATACAATGCTAAATAAATATAACACATGTTATGTGTAAAGCTCTTGGCAGAGCTAAAGATAGGTGAACATCACCTTATCATCTTCATCTTTTTCAAGTAGGGTGTTCATCACGATGACCATTGGTGGCCATACTATCTCCCGGTCAGTGCTTTCTCGCAATCCTTTCCATTTCCCAAATTGCTCACCAGATGGTACCACAGAAGATCCCCTGCGAGACATCTCCTCTTCAAGCAATGCAGCCAATTCCCTGTGGAGCTTAACCCTCTTAGAACCCTTTGTTCTAGCATGTGTCACCAAAGATTGCAGCCCTTTGAACCAGTCAATTGCTCCTGGTCCATTTTTGCATGCCGGACAATGCCATTGCCTAGTGTGCTCATGTATCTGATCGACACTTAAGGTATTGATGACTTCAAAAAAACTCTTGAACCACTTATTCATTTTTCGTGTCTCAAAACTTTTCTCAGATGCATCAGAATCATAGTCATCGCTCATATCATCATCATTATCATCATCTGATGAATCCTCAACTTCAGGATTATTCGCCTCAGGGTCTAAACCAGATGAAGCAACATCATCCTTGCTGCTTTCAGGACCAGATGGGCGAGGCCTGGATGCCCACTGCCAACCATTTGCCAGGGGTGGAGTCACAACTGGGTTTGGTGCTTGCAATTCTGGCTCTGTAGACTTTGTTTGTGATGATGCCCTGGGATTACCTCTGGCAGCAGACCTACGATCAGAAGGTTGAGCCCAATTGTTTCCTGAAGAACGTGAAGATCCATTGCCATTCCAAGCTTGACGTGCTGTAGTAGGTGGAGCATTTGAGGATGAACCCCATGGTGCCCATTGTCCCCTCCCAGATGTTTGCCCTAGTTTCTTCTTCTTCTCAATAGTCTCCCAGCCACCCCCTGGATGCAAGACAGGATTATGTATGATTAGATAAGAGTGATATAAACATATTTACATGCATGATGACAACAATAGAAAAAACTGCAGAACAGAATAAGGCTAATGAATTGTTAATCAAAGTCTTAAGATGGGAAGGAGGTACAGGAATTAAGTTGCAGACTTACAAGCAGAAAATATGTAAACATTCAGTAGACTAGCAATTGCAGAGCAACAAGATTTTTAGCAGTAGCAAATATGTCAACCAAAATCCAAACATGGTTAGAATTGTTGAGTGATACATGTAGTGGCAGATTACAGGCAAATATATAAGCTCTTAAGGTAGTATTTGGCAGGAAGCCAAAGTTTAGCTTGGCGAGCTTTACAAAATTAAACTAGTGTCCGGTTCCCAACCATGGTTTAGGCCAGGCCTACCAAAGCCTTTTCTTGGCTGGGTCTCACGTATCAAAGACACATTTGTCACAAGGCAAGTTAGACAAATCGTTTGACCCATTTTGGTATACTTAGGTTATGAAGCTACACCAAGCAGTAACTGGTAATGCATGAGCATGGTACAGGATGGAGCACAATAATATTAAAGAAAACATAGACAGGCAACCAAACAGTTCACAGTATGTATAAGAGCATATAGTGGTGCTGAGCCTAAAAACAAACAAAAGCATATACCGCAATATCTACGAAATGTTGTTATGTATTGTCCAATTTTCTAACTTGAAATTTTCATTCAATGGAGATTTGATACCAGGCAATGTGGTGTGGTGTTTCTCAATGTATTCACTTGATATTGTCGGTCTTTGCGGATTTTTCTATGAACTTGGTCAAACTTTAAAAAAGTTTGACTTAGGAAAATCCTAGAACTTCAATTATTTGGAAACGGAGGGAGTACATTGAGAAGCACCACAGTGCATTACTAGCATATCCTCCGCATCTACACTGAACAGATTAGCTGTGTGCACAAACCATGCAAAACCAAGAACAAGCCTATTGGATACAGATTTAGAACCAGTTCCGACTTTACAAATCTTTCAAGTTTAACCATCCAGAACAGCGCCCATTATTTTTATGACATTCACCTGAAATGCAATCAATCAATAGAAACAAAATGGTCTCAAGGGGGTTACAATTAGGGACGGAGCTGGGCCAGAGGCATCCAGGGCCATGGCCTGAACCTATATGTAGGGTCCAGCAGAGTAGTAAGCCCACCAAGGGCCCAATATCTTGCTCTCAGCAAAGCCCAGACATGAGCAAGGCAGTGAATACATCAATTTGGTCCCGATTCCCAAACTCTGGCAGCTCACTCGCTCGAACTTTTTCCCACTCCTACGTCATGACACGTGCACCGCCTCACCATCGTCGAACTTGGCCCCCAGTGGCTACCTCTGTTGCGCGCCCCGCCGCCGTGCTACCCTGAATCTTCTCCACTGCAGGCATCCACCCGTATGTGTCACGTCATTGCACCCTGCCTCTGCTGGCTGCTGTGCAGCCGAGGGCCAAGGGTCGAGCTGCTGGCTCACTCAACTCCCCCGTCCTGGACTCCAATCCTATTTAGAAATTCTGTCATTGATTTCTATTTCACTTGATATTTGTGCCGTCACTTTTGAAATTATGTTATTGATTTCATAAAGGCATTGGCACTTCTTATATTGTGGACGTCATCTTGGGAGGTTCTGATCAACCAAACTATTGATCTGATACTATTTCCCGTATCCTCTTACTATTTTTTGTACTTAGTCATGTTTTGGGAGTTCAAATTCTACAATGACCGTACAATTGAGCCGTAGTTTTTTTATGATTTCACACAAAAAACCTCCGAGGATAATTAGAAGCTCGTAATCCTTGGCGGGGCGTTTGCTCCAATCCTGGCTAGTCGCTGGTTACAATAGCATTAGTTGCAGGAGTCTCATACACAGGGAGTACACAGCCATTCAAAATGCAAAAACCACAAAGTCGAACCCGCTTAAATGAACACAATGTTCGGAACACCCTGATCTTTCTAACATCAGCATTAAACCAAATTATTCCAAGGAGTTCAACCAAATTGAATCAAAATTCAATGAAAGAAGAAAGAATAGACAAACATTGCAACTAAAAACACTGGACGGCCTCTCAACTTTACTGTTCTAACACCAGTGTTGGATAAAATAATATTAACCGTGTCAAATACTTAAAAAGAACATTCTTACATACCAACCAGTAATATAAGCAGGTGAACAAAGCAAGTTACAGAAGATATCCAAAGCAGATATTAGATGAGCAGATGAAACGTATAACTAACACAAATCACCACCAAATCAAACAGAAAAGCACACAAAAATTGGTATCGCCAAAAAATCCCAGTGAATAATCCGTCCATAATTTTGTATACACGGAAAGATCCGCTTCACATATGAAGCTCACGGAACTAACGGGAACCCCGTCAAAACGAACCCAAACCTAATAAAAAATATTTAAATTAAGGGGAAAAAAACTCCAGGCAGGTAGAATATAGAATTAACAAACGAAGCGACCTACATCCCCAAACCAAACAACCAAGTTCGCAGAGCAGCATTAATCCCTCCTCCTCAGTCATTAACCAGATGCAACAATCGATTCGCCCCACCCAACGAATCCCCCCCCCCCGCACCGCACCGCGCGGATCCTGAAGCACCGACACATAGGACGATAGGCCCGCAACTGACGTAGGGGTAAACCCTCCACCCCCATTACAGGAATGTGACCATCTCCGAACCGCGGTAAGAGAGGGGGATAAGAGAGGGGGGCGCTCACCGGGGTTTTCGCCGTTGCCTGGAGGCCCGCCGCCGCGTCGATCGCCGGACATCGCGAGGGTTTGCGTCGTCCTCTGCTCCGCCCGCGATGTGGGTTTTAGGGGGGAGGTGACTCTAAATGAACTGTGAGACCCCGGAGGGAGGGTGGGCGCTATAAAAACTAGGCAGGTGAGTGGGCCGGTACCCTCAGAGCGAGAGGTGACCGCACCGCGCCCGCACAAGAAAAGCTCGTTTCCCTAGCCCGTTTCGCGTTTCCCGGACGTACCCTGACACTTACCAGTGGGGACGGGATATGGGCCCCAAGATTCAGTTGCCGTGGTCGTTGGGGCAACAAGTCAACTACTCAACTTCATGGAAACCCGTTAAAATCTATTAGAACATATGTCCGTGCGTTACAACAGGAGATAAAATTATCATGTTTATCAGAATATTCACCAGTGTGAGATACCAGCCTCTGGATGATGCCACCCAGCGATGGTAGTGGGGCAAATGAGGTGGGCTCCTGTCTGATGGCGCCCAAGACAGAAGTGCATTGGTGCGGGAGTCGGCTAGTTAACGTGGTAGTTGATGAAGATGTGATGTTATGTCGTGTGCATGCAACCATGCACACACCTTGTCACGTCCACATCTGCCTATCTAATGCTACCGCCTTGGATTTCATATGTCTAGGTTATTAATAAAAACTTTCATTAAAAAATAAAAAGGGTCACAATAATTAGTGCGTCTGTCTTTCTTTGGACATCTGACGAGAGGTACATGATAGAATCAATATTGACGGCATGCCGACATATTGCAATATATCGGAGATGGATGATTGGGGTCCGACATATGCTCCATGAACTCTTTGGCATAGAGTTCGTTTTCTCCTTTGCCTGAAATTACCTTTCTCCTAAATTTTTAATAGATTCTTTTTTCTGATTGTAGGCTTATTTTATACGCAAAAGCAAGAAAAATTTGGATATCGAACGCTTAATCGTCAAAGTCAAAACTCATTGAGAATAGGGACGTGCAGTTCGACAAAGAGAAGTTAAGTAATGTACTACGAAACAGGAAAACAAACTTAGTGGGCTTGTGCAGCGAACACTTTTTCTTAAGAAAACTCTCTTTCACAATAAGACCGCGATGGTTATTTCTCTTCGTAGTCATTCCTATGAATCGCCTACGTGTAGAAAATAGTGGGCTGACCCAATACTGTACATTTTTTATTTGTTCAGTTTTTTCCCATTGCCTGCAGCCTGGCTTTTCTTCAGTTTTTTGGCTTTCCTTTTTCCTATTTTATCTTCCATTTTCAGTGTTTTTTCTTTTGTTTATGTATGATTCCCTTCATTTTTTCATTTCAGGTTTTCATCCTTTTTTTCATTTTTCTTTTTTCAACACTTTTCTACTTTTTTCACGCATAATCTACATCTTGCTTATACATAACGGACATTTTTATTGCATATGTTGAACATTTCTGAAATACATGGTTAACATTATTTTAATATAGGTTTTACTGTCTATGTTTTTTCTTACACATTTTACATTTGTTTGTATATATTAGGAACATTTCTTTATATGTGTTTAATATTTTTCAAATAGATAATTACATTCTTTAAAGAAATGTTTGATGTCTACGTTTTTTCAACACATGTCTATATTTTGTAATACACATTGTACATACTTTTATACATGTTTAACATTTTTATAATATATGATTAACATCTCTTCAGATATATGTTTTGATGTCTAGTTTTTTCTACATATTGTACATCTTTTGTGTACATATGAAATATTTGATTATACGGGTTAATTTTTGTAAAAATACATGGTTAACATTTCATGAAATATATGTTTTGATGTCCGCTTTTTCATATACATCTGAAACATTTTTTATATGTTTAATATTATTTAAATACATGATTAACTTTTTCTTCAAATACATGTTTTAATCGGTATTTTTTTAATAAATATTCTATGTTTTTCTTGTACATCAGAAACATTTTTATACATGTTTAACATTTTTCAAATACATGATTTTTTTAAAGTGTGACGAATACTATAAAAACCTAAATAGGGAAAAAAACTAAAACTACAAAAAATTGAAACAGAAAACTACAAAAAAAAGGAATAAAATTATGTGGGACGCCGTCCTTTCAAATGGGCCGGCCCACGAAACTGCTATCTTCGGCCTCAATAATATGGGAGCTTCCGCTTTTACAGCAAAGGTGTTGGCTTGGCTAGATGGTTGTGCATGCCGGTTTCTTTCCTATGGACCACGGTTCCAGGCCGTCTTTGTTCGTATTTTTTCTTTTTTTAAACTGGTGACGTGCGAAAGATTTGTAAGACGAAAAAAAGTGGAGAAACACTCCTCCCTTTAATATTAGGTAAAGATGTAGATGGGGTTTTGTCCTATGATGAACGTGTTGGAGCTGCAGCGGCAGTATGTAGGGATAAACATGGTCAGTACCTTGGGTCCTCACCAATTGTTCTAACTGGTGTTATTAATTCGACAGTTTTAGAGACCATTTGATATAGGGTGGAACCCTAATAGCCGATCTTTCACGATTTCAAGGGGGATTTCTGAAGAACACGAAGAACACAAGAGATGAAAACACTCAAATCAATGAGATCCAATCACACATGTGCTAAATCCACATACACAAAGGAGAAATACATGATTCAAAGTCAACAAGGAGGATACACGGTAACTAGTTCATCTCAATATGTGAGGAAAGAGATCTTGAATCCTTGGAGGATCTTCCCACAAAGGGGGGTCTTGAATCCACTTGAGGGATCTTCTCCTAGGAGATCTCAGTCTCCATAGGAGTAGGGGATAAGTGGATGAGCAAAGTTCTATCTCTAATGAGCTATTCCTTTGCTAACCCTAGATGGAGAGGGGAGAGGTCTATTTATGGTGCTAATACATGTTGGGATGAGTTGGAGGGAGACATGGGCTGGAGGCCCGTTATACTGTGCGCGGACATGGCCGGATGTCCGGGCTAGCTTCGATGGCGTTTGGCTGCTCTCTGGAAAGGAGGGGCCAGATTTCCAGGCTAGCGCCGCATGTCTGGGTCGTCGGGCCGGATGTCCGGGGCCAGGCCAGATGTCTGGGCCCTGTAGCTTATGTGCTGCTGGGTTGCTGCTATTGCTGTCCTCAGGGGCCAGATGTCCGGGTCCTGAAGACTTTCGGTGATCCTTTTCGCCGGTCCTCTTCATCCATGTCGGATTCAGGGCTCTGCGGACTCAAGAAAGGTTCGAACTCTGGGGCATGTGTGAAGAACTCAACCTCTCCAGCAACCAGGTCGTCGCCCCCACGGCCTAGCTCGATGAACAAGAAAGAAAATGGACACAACAGTTTACCCAGGTTTGGGCCACCTTGCGGTGTAAGACCCCGCTCCTACTTTGTGGTGGATTAGCCTCGCGAGGGGCTGAGGATGAACTAGTACAATGGAAGAACAACCTCACGAGGTATGTTCAAGTGTGGGTGTGAGCTAGTCCGATCTCTCTCGGATCCCCTTCTACGGTGGTGGCTAAGTTATATTTATAGTGGCCTTGGTCCTCTTCCTCCAAGCGAAGGCGGGAAGGGATCCCAAAGTGGTCAATTTTGAAGGGGGACAAGTAGTACATCCTATCCTGACGAAAGGTGGTCTTCGCCTGCAAAGCTTCTGGTCGTGATGCCACGGTGGGCTCGGTGGTGACATCCGTCCTGCCATCCTGGTGGTCTTGGTCTTGTTGCACGGGAATGGAAACCTTTGGCTGATTCATCGGGATCCCCGCGCCTGCGCTTGCCTCCTTAGTACCAAAGAGGAAACCTGCTCCTCTACGCCCGCCTAGCCTTGGTCGTCATGGCTGGCGTCACCTAAACCTTATGAGGTGGGCGCCTGCATAGGAATCTCCGCTCCTTGGGAGCCAGCCTGGGGAGGCCGCTCCCTCCGAAGGTCTTGATGTCGTCCGCCTCGCGAGGCTTGGCCCCTCGCGAGGGTCTTGTCTTAAAGGTGCTGAAGATGGGTCATACCAGGTCGTCGATGGAGCCACGCCGTGGGCCGCAGGCAGGCAAGTCTAGGTACCCTGGTTCCCAGAACGCTGACAATCCATGTACTTAGGGACTTTTCCACCATCATGAGCATCTCCCAAGAGAGCGTTCTTCATACCTAATCACACATAGCATTCCGGCTTTAGGTAGTAGCCATGTCTCACGTGGGTCATACGGAATATCACTAAGGAGATATGTCACCTCGGACTCGAGAGCTCTTGCACGCGCTCGTGTCATCGGTCCACTTGGCACTTGGGGAGACGTAGGTAGGTCCATGGGGATGATCGTAGGATGATCTCCCTCCCCTTTGGAAAGATCCGACCTTGGATCGGAAACCTCATTACCATTGTAGAGAGAGATCCTTGATGTTGAAGATGTCGCTCACGTTATTCTTGTCGCGTGGTATGCCGATCTTGTAGGCATTGTTGTTGTAGCATGAGATCACCTTGAAGGGCCCATCGGCTCGAGGTAGTAGCTTGGACTTGTGCTCGTTGGGGTAGCCGGCTAAACCTATGCCCCCAGGGGTCATGGGCCATCTCCCCGGGAACTCCTGCACGTTGCGAACGCGGCCGGTGAGCAGACCTAGCTACCTCCTTCAAAAAGGCAGGTGCTTACGCAGTCCAACCCGGCGCGCGCCGCTCAGTCGCTGACGTCTATTAAGCTTCGGCTGATGTATACGACGCAGAACACCCATACTATGCCCACGTGATGGTAGGTACTATCAGGCCAGAGGCCCCTCGGATCAAATATCCAAATCGTAGTGGATTAGGAACGCGCGGTAATGAGCAGAGCCTCACGATCGATGTGACCCTGTCGCCTCGTCTCGAGTACTTGCGGCAAGAGCTAAGAATGCCCGGCCACGCCTCGTAAGTATCTCGCGGGCACCTTCCAGGTCAACCCGACTCCACATCACTCGCTATTAAGCTCGCGCAGGTACCCCTCAGGGCCGACCCGTCTTTAGTAACATGGCTCAGTGCAAAGTCATAGTAACCATAGTAAATGTGTGTCTAACACCAAGGTGAAAACCCGAGGAATCACCCCCGGTGAATTCCACTCGATGTAATCATCAAGGTGAATGTAAGAGGAATCACCCCCGGTTCACGCTTGAAGGGTTGCACGACAGAGTCATATCGGAAGTGGTTAAGGAGGAAATCACCCTCGATGACCACGACCGAATAGCTACACTACAGGGTTAACATCAGAAGTGCTGAAGAGGTCTCACCCTCGGCACTCGATAGTAACCCAGTAGTGTCGAGCAACTAAGGGGAAAGTGATGTGCGGTGCCGGGGCCTGGTCTTCGATCCCGTTGATCGGGTCTTCGATGATGAAGCAGGGGCAACAAGGACAAGGTGGGGGTCACTGATGGATCACTAACCAACCTATACTAAGCAGTTTATGATAAGCAGGTAAGGTACAACAGCAGATACAAAAGCAGGCTATGCATCAGAATAGGAGTAAACAATAACAGTAGCAAAATCTAATGCAAGCATGAGAGAATGGAATGGGCGATATCGGGATGATCAAAGGGGGGCTTGCCTGGTTGCTCTGGCAAGGAGGGGGTCGTCGTCAACGTAGTCGATCACAGGGACATCAGCAACGGTCTCGGGGTCTACCGGAGAGAATAGGGGGAAGAAACAGTAAATAGAGAGCAAACAGATACAAGACAAGCAATAAGCAGTACTAGGGGGGTGTTATAACATAGTACTACGTGATATAGGTGAAGGAGGAAATTTAACCGGGAATGTTTTCCTGATTCCGGACCTATGTCAGACAGATGATCGGAGGGGGAATTGTTCCATGTTCACATAGTTAGAGGCATCTGACAGGTAAACAGATCGCGTATTCGGATTCGCCTCGTCGTTCTGAGCAACTTTCATGTACAAAGTATTTTCATCCGAGCTACGGATTATTTTATATGAATTTATGAAGTTTTATTAATTTCCTAAAATTACTGGATTTAATTTAATTTGAATTATCCAAAATAGTGCAAACCCTTTTACACACAACAGCAGCTAGCCTTAGAGTATGACAAGTGGGGCCAGGTCAACTGTTGACTGAGGAGTCAACAATTGACTGGTCAAAGGTGAATAGTTCTGCGGGGCCTACATGTCATAGAGCCAGGTTTTAAGTAGAGTTAAATTAAACCTTTTATATTACCCAGGGGGCCACATGTCATTGACACAGTTTTAGTAAACTTATTTAGCCACGTTTTATTAGCAGGAGGACCCACATGTAAGCGCTGGATTAGTAAAAGGTTAAGTTAAATGAGTTAATTAGGCCAACTAATCTAGTTGGGTTGGCCCACTAGCAGAGGCACAACCGGCCTCCTAGGCAGGGCACACACGAACGCACAAGGCGTCGGCGGCCAGAGGTCTGCTCGGGGCCATGGTAGGGCGGAGCCCGGCTCGACGCAGCCGGCCAGCAGGTCTGCGGTGGAGGAGTGGGGCGATGGGCACACGCCGGAAACAGCGACGAGCAGCGGCGGCAAGGCAGCGCACATCAGCCGACGGGAGCAGCGTAGCAGGGGGGCGCAGTCAGGCGGCGACAGCCATGAAACCGGCAATGAGGGAAAGAGAGGAGGGCGGACGGGGCTCACAGGGGGGGTTGCGTGCGAGCTCTAGGGGTGGTGCTGGGGCGGTCCGGCGAGGAGGGCTTCGCGCGGCAGCGGGGTCGGACGGTGAGGCGACGGTGGCGACGTCGGGCGGTGGCGTCGTTGGGGCGCCACGGCGAGGCTGGAGGTGGTGGTGCAAGGGCGCGCGCGAGGGGCTGCGGGGTGAGGACGGCGGTGAGCACGGGCGTGGTCGTCGGGGCATCGTTGGGGAGGAGGTCGAGGACGGGGAGGCGTTTGGCGGGGAGGCGGTCCGGCGAGGGAGGGGGGTTCCGAGCGGCGGCGGGGCAGTCCGGTGAGTGGCGGCGTCGCCAGGTCAGGGCAGCACCGATGACGGGTGGTGTTGTGGGCGCCGGCGTCGGGTGGCGGCGACGGCGGAGCTGCTCCCCTCCTGATCCACATAGGATCGAGCAGAGGAGAGTCGGGGGAGAGAGGGGTCGGCGATGAGGGGAAACGGACGGGGCAGCATCGGGGAGGCAGGGTCCCGATCCAGATCGGGATCGTGGGAGGAGTGGAGCGGGGGATCGGGAGGAGTGTGTGTGGAGGGGGTGGGGGGGGGGGGGGGGGGGGGGGGGGGGGGGGGGGGGGGGTAGGCGCGGTCAGGCCCTAGGGTTCGGTGGAGTGGGGATAGATGTAGGAGGGATGGGCCGGCCCGGCGGTCCAGCTGGGCCGAGGCCAAGTGAGAGGGGAGGTCAGGGCTTTTCCTTTCTCTCTTTGTCTTTTTCTTTTTTTAAACCCCTTTTTTGTCTTCTTATAAATTGTAAAACTAAAAGAGTTTTGATAGAAAAGAGACTTGTCAACTAAAACAAGCACATTAATTCTAAGAGTCACAAAAAGTTTAAGGCCGAAAGTAGTTGTCCAACTATTTTTAGAAATTTAAGAGGCCAATTTTAAATGTTGCTGGATCACTAAATAATTTCTAGGGGCACTTTCGAAAACCAAAAGAGGTTGGTTCCAACATGACAAATATCACGGGATTATTTGCCACACTTTGAACATTTTAGTTTTCATGTTTGGCAAATTGGAATTTTTTACTTTAAATTTCGAGTTTGAATTTGAATCGGTTTTGAATCAAAGTGAGATTAGCAACAGTAACAGTGATGACTTGGCATCATTAGTAGGGGATTACTGGAGCTTGATTAACCGGGCGTTACAGCATACTCGACGATGGGTAAACATTCCTCCCACTCCTTGATGTTCTTCTTAATCAACATGAGGACGAGAGTTGATAGCGTCCGGTTGGTGACCTCTATTCGGCCGTCAGTTTGTGGATGGTATGCCGAAGAGAAGAGTAGCTTGATTTCAAGCTTTGCGCATATGGTCTTCCAAAAGTAGCTAAGGAACTTGAGTCACGGTCTGACACAATAGTCTTGGGCACTCCATGTAGACGCAAGATTTCCCTACAAAAGATATGTGAAGCATCGTCTATATTGTTGAATGGAATAAAGTGTCATCTTAGAGAAACAGTCCACAACAACAAATACCGAGCTTATTGACTTGCTGCTTGAGGTCCATTATTTCCTTACGGAGCTTGCCTGTGACGGTTAAAGCTCCTTTCACCCAAGGATGTTGCATAGCTGCGGGAGAACAAGTAACACTCTTTTTCATATTTTCATAAGAAAGAAATCTAAATTGGAAGGGATGACCGAGTTTGGAATAGCTGAGCTCTATAGTTCCCCCATCATGAATCCAGAAACGAGAAGTAACTTATTCATCCTCCTCCATGGCATCTATCCTTTTCAAGTCAGCCTCCATCTCTTCCTTAGTTGATGGCCCAAAGTGGTCAGCATTGCTGTTTGCTTTTGGCCCCGGTGTCGGATGAGACACCTGACTCTCCCCGACTGACTCTTGAGAAGACATCTTGCTCTAAATCTGCAGCAAAAACAACTCGAAACAAAAATAGAGGATTTTTGCATGGTACGGTGGTCAAAACCTTCGGGAGATTATATAATGAATTTTTACCGACCAAAAGAAGTATCGTGCAAGAAAACGGAGTCCGGAGAGCACACGAGGTGCCCACGAGGCAGGGGGCACGCCCAAGGGGGTAGGGCGCGCCCTCCACCCTCGTGGACGCCTCGTGTCCTTCCCGGACTACTTCTTATTTTCCTATTTTCTTAAATATTCCAAAATGGAGAAAAATTGCTATTAGAACTGTTTCGGAGTCGGTTTACTTACCGTACCACGTACCTATTCCATTTCGGAGTCTGAAACATTCCAGAAAGTGTCCCTTATGTATTCCCCCGGGGTTACGATTTCAATAACATTACTTTCAACATTTATGGGATTACCTGAGATATAATGTTTGATTCTTTGACCGTTCACCACCCTCGGATTTGTGCCTTCGAAGTTGTTGATTTTTATGGCACCGGAACGATAGACCTCCTCGATGACGTAAGGACCTTCCCATTTAGAGAGAAGTTTGCCTGCAAAAATCTTAAACGAGAGTTGTATAATAATACATAATCACCTACATTAAACTCACGCTTTTGTATCCTTTTATCATGCCATCTTTTAACTTTTTCTTTAAACAGTTTGGCATTTTCATAAGCCTGGGTTCTCCATTCATAAGTGAGCTAATGTCAAAAAGCCTCTTCTCACCGGCAAGTTTGAAGTCATAATTGAGCTCTTTAATGGCCCAATATGCCTTATGTTCAAGAGGTAAGTAACATGCCTTTCCATAAACCATTTTATACGGAGACATACCCATAGGATTTTTGTATGCAGTTCTATAAGCCCATAATGCATCATCAAGTTTCTTGGACCAATTCTTCCTAGATCTATTAACAGTCTTTTGCAAAATTAATTTAAGCTCTCTATTGCTCAGTTCTACTTGACCACTAGACTGTGGGTGATAAGGAGATGCAATTCTATGATTAACGTCATACTTAGCAAGCATTTTACGAAAGGCACCATGAATAAAATGTGAACCACCATCAGTCATTAGGTATCTAGGGACTCCAAACCTCGGAAAAATAACTTCTTTAAGCATCTTAATAAAGGTGTTATGATCAGCACTACTAGTTGGAATAGCTTCTACCCACTTAGTAACGTAATCAACAGCAACTAAAATATGTGTGTACCCATTAGAGGAAGGAAACATTCCCATATAATCAAAACCCCAAACATCAAATGGTTCAATAACAAGTGAATAATTCATAGGCATTTCCTGACGTCTACTCATGTTACCAATTCTTTGACATTCATAACAAGGCAAGACAAACTTACGGGCATCCTTGAATATAGTAGGCCAATAAAAACCGGATTGCAATACCTTATGTGCAGTTCTGTCTCCAGCATGGTGTCCTCCATAAGCCTCGGAGTGACACTTGCGTAGGATATGTTCCTGTTCATGCTCAGGTATACAACGTCTAATTACACCATCTACTCCTTCTTTATAAATATGTGGGTCATCCCAAAAGTAATGTCTTAAATCATATAAGAACTTTTTTTGCTGGTATGTGAAACTAGGTGGTATAAATTTAGCAACTATGTAATTAGCATAATCAACATACCATGGAGCAGTACGAGAAGCATTTATGACATCTAATTATTCATCAGGAAAGCTATCATCAATAGGTAGTGGGTCATCAAGAACATTCTCTAACCTAGACAAGTTGTTTGCAACGGGGTTCTCATCTCCCTTTCTATCAATAATATGTAAATCAAATTCTTGTAGCAAGAGATCCCATCTAATAAGTCTAGGTTTAGCATCTTTCTTTTCCATAAGATATTTAATAGCAGCATGATCAGTGTGAACAGTTACTTTAGATTCAATAATGTAAGGTCTGAACTTATCACAAGCAAATACAACTGCTAAAAATTCTTTTTCAGTAGTAGCATAGTTTCTCTAGGCACTGTCTAGAGTTTTACTAGCATATTGAATAACATTTAATTTTTATCAAATCTTTGTCCCAGAACAGCCCCTACAGCATAATCACTAGCATCACACATGATTTCAAATGGTAAATTCCAATCAGGGGGCTGAACAATAGGTGCAGAAATCAAAGCTTTCTTAAGTATTTCAAATGCTTCTACACAATCATCATCAAAAACAGAAGGAACATCTTTTTGTAAGAGATTAGTCAGAGGCCGAGAAATTTTAGAGAAGTCCTTAATGAACCTCCTATAAAAATCGGCATGACCAATGAAGAATCTTATACCTTTAATGTCCTTAGGACACGTCATCTTTTCAATAGCATCAACCTTAGTTTTATCAACTTCAATACCTCTTTCAGAAATTTTATGCCCCAAGACAATACCTTCATTAACCATAAAGTGGCACTTCTCCCAATTCAAGACAAGATTAGTTTCTTCACATATCTGCAAAACTCGATCAAGGTTGCTTAAGCAATTATCAAAAGAAGTTCCGTAAATGGAGAAATCATCCATGAAAACCTCAACAATCTTTTCACAAAAGTTAGAGAATATAGCAGTCATACATCTTTGAAAGGTAGCAGGTGCATTACATAAACCAAAAGGCATACATCTATAAGCAAAGGTACCAAAAGGGCAAGTAAAAGTTGTATTTTCTTGATCCTCTCTTGACACAGGTATTTGAGAGAAACCAGATAACCATCTAGAAAGCAAAAATGTGTATGTTTGGATAATATTTCTAGCATTTGATCAATAAAAGGTAAAGGGTAATGATCCTTTTTAGTAGCTTTATTTAATTTGCGGAAATCAATTACCATTCTATAACCTGTAACAATTCTTTCCGGGATTAGTTCATCTTTATCATTAGGAACAATAGTAATACCTCCCTTCTTAGGGACACAATAGACAGGACTTACCCACTGACTATCAGCAACGTGATAAATTATACCTGCCTCCAGAAGCTTTAGTATTTCTTTTCTTACCACTTCTTTCATCTTAGGATTTAACCGTCATTGGTGATCAACAACCGGTTTCGCGTCTTTCTCCAATTTTATTTTGTGCTGGCAGAGAGTGGGACTAATGCCCTTAAGATCATCAAGAGTATATCCAATAGCAGCATGGTGCTTCTTCAGAGTTTTCAATAATTTCTTTTCTTCATGCTCTCAAAGGTTAGCACTAATAATAACAGGATATATCTCTTTCTCATCAAGATAAGCATATTTAAGAGTATCAAGTAAAGGTTAAAGCTCAAACACGGGATCACCCTTGGGTGGAGGAGGATCCCCTAGGATTTCAATAGGAAAGTTGTGTTTCAAAATAGGTCCATGTTTAAAGAATACTTCATCTATTTCCCTTCTTTCATTCATAAACATATCATTTTCATGGTCTAGCAAATATTGTTCTAAAGGATCACTAGGAGGCGCCACAATAGAAGCAAGACCAACAATTTCATCTTTACTAGGCAGTTCTTTATCATGGGGTTGTCTATGAAATTTAGCAAAATTAAATTCATGAGACATATCCCCTAAACCAACACAAACAATATCCTTATTGCAGTCTATCTTAGCATTAACAGTATTGAAGAATGGTCTACCAAATATAATTGGACAAAAGTTATCTTGTGCGAAACCAAGAACAAGAAAATCGGCAGGATATTTAACTTTCCCACACAAGACTTCAACATCTCTAACAATCCCAACCGGTGAAATAGTGTCTCTATTGGCAAGTTTAATAGTAACATCAATTTCCTCTATCTCAGCAAGTGCAATATCATGCATAATTTCTTTGTATAAGGAATGAGGTATTGCACTTACACTAGCACCCATATCACATAAGCCATGATAACAATGATCTCCTATTTTAATAGAAATAACAGGCATGCCTACAACAGGTCTATGTTTATTTTTAGTATCGGGTCTAGCAATTCTAGCAACTTCATCACAGAAGTAAATAACATGCCCATCAATATTATCAGCCAAGAGATCTTTAACCATAGCAACACTAGGTTCAACTATAATTTGCTCAGAGGGAGTAGGTGTTCTAGTATTACTCTTACAAACCACAATTGAAGCTTTAGCATGTTTCTTTATTCTAACAGGGAAAGGTGGTTTCTCAATATAAGTAGTAGGAACAACAGGATCATTATAAGTGATGGTGTTTTCTTCAACTTTAATAGGTGCAACAACTTTCACTTCAATGGGAGATCAACATGAGTAGCAAAGGATTCACAGAAAGAAGCTACTATCTCAGAGTCAAGTCCATATTTAGTGCTAAATTCACGGAAAGTATCGGTATCCATAAAAGATTTAACACAATCAAACTTAGGTGTCATACCTGACTCCTTACCTTCGTCGAGATCCCAATCTTCAGAGTTGCATTTAATTCTTTCCAATAAATCCCATTTGAATTTGTCGTGGAATTGTCACGGCAGATGTCCTAGCAAAAGGACTTAGTCGTAGGGCCATCGCAACTAGGAAGCTTAAAGGGGTTAATCGGGACAAAGGACATGAGAGGTTTATACTAGTTCGTGTTGGGGAACATAGTAATTTCAAAACAATTCCTACGCACACGCAAGATCATGGTGATGCATAGCAACGAGAGGGGAGAGTGTTGTCCACGTACCCTCGTAGACCGAAAGCGGAAGCGTTAGCACAACGCGGTTGATGTAGTCGTACGTCTTCACGATCCGACCGATCCAAGTACTGAACGCACGACACCTCCGAGTTCAGCACACGTTCAGCTCGATGACGTCTCGCGAACTCCGATCCAGCAGAGCTTCACGGGAGAGTTCCGTCAGCACGACGGCGTGGTGACGGTGATGATGTTGCTACCGACGCAGGGCTTCGCCTAAGCACCGCTACGATATGGTCGAGGTGGAATATGGTGGAGGGGGGCACCGCACACGGCTGGGAGAGATCAACTGATCAACTTGTGTCTCTAGAGGTGCCCCCTGCCCCTGTTTATAAAGGAGCAAGGGGAGAGGTGGCTGGCCTAGGAGGAGGGCGCGCTAAGGGGGGGAGTCCTACTCCCACCGGAAGTAGGACTCCTCCTTCCCTTGTTGGAGTAGGAGAGAAGGAAAGAGGGGGAGAGGAACAAGGAAAAGTGGGCTGCACCCCTTGTCCAATTCGGACCAGAGGGGGGGCGCCTCCTTCCTTTTGGCCTCTCTCCTCTATTCCCGTATGGCCCAATAAGGCCCATATACTCCCCGGCGAATTCCCGTAAGTCTCCGGTACTCCGAAAAATACCCGAATCACTCGTAACCTTTCCGATGTCCAAATATAGTCGTCCAATATATCGATCTTTACGTCTCAACCATTTCGAGACTCCTCGTCATGTCCCCGATCTCATCCGAGACTCCGAACTCCTTCGGTACATCAAAACTCATAAACTCATAATATAACTGTCATCGAAACCTTAAGCGTGCGGACCCTACGGGTTCGAGAACAATGTAGACATGACTGAGACATGTCTCCGGTCAATAACCAATAGCGGAACCTGGATGCTCATATTGGCTCCCACATATTCTACGAAGATCTTTATCGGTCAGACCGCATAACAACATACGTTGTTCCCTTTGTCATCAGTATGTTACTTGCCTGAGATTTGATCGTCGGTATCTCAATACCTAGTTCAATCTCGTTACCGGCAAGTCTCTTTACTCGTTCCGTAATACATCATCCCGCAACTAACTCATTAGTTGCAATGCTTGCAAGGCTTATGCGATGTGCATTACCGAGAGGGCCCAGAGATACCTCTCCGACAGTCGGAGTGACAAATCCTAATCTCGAAATACGCCAACCCAACAAGTACCTTCGGAGACACCTGTAGAGCACCTTTATAATCACCCAGTTACGTTGTGACGTTTGGTAGCACACAAAGTGTTCCTCCGGTAAACGGGAGTTGCATAATCTCATAGTCATGGGAACATGTATAAGTTATGAAGAAAGCAATAGCAACAAACTAAACGATCAAGTGCTATGCTAATGGAATGGGTCAAGTCAATCACATCATTCTCCTAATGATGTGATCCCGTTAATCAAATGACAACTCATGTCTATGGTTAGGAAACATAACCATCTTTGATCAACGAGCTAGTCAAGTAGAGGCATACTAGTGACACTCTGTTTGTCTATGTATTCACACATGTATTATGTTTCCGGTTAATACAATTCTAGCATGAATAATAAACATTTATCATGATATAAGGAAATAAATAATAACTTTATCATTGCCTATAGGGCATATTTCCTTCAGTTCGGCCCCTTATGATGAAGGTAAAAGCCTATGTCTAGTTGTGTTGGAATTGCTAGGGTTTCGATGACCAAGGAGCTAATCCGCTAGCTTGGCTATCGATCTCTTGTTTCTTGTCCTAAGCCGCCGCCGGGTCGTCCCCTTATATACATGGGTTGATGCCTGACGGCCTACAGAGTCCCGGCCGGCACATAAAACGTGTCCAGCTCGGTCACTTCTTTTATATGCCTTTCTTTACAAGTCTTTCTTTACATACGGCGGTTTACAATATTGGGCCTTAAGCCGCCTCTGGGCTTAGGCCTTCTACAAGTCTTAATAAACTATCACCTTGAATATTACTGGGCTTCTTTTGTAACCCGCCATTGGGGTTGACCCGACCCCTCCTGGGCGGGTCTTACCTTGTAGCTATATTCCCAACATTAGGCCCCAGGTAGACTTGAACTTTGTTCTTTGTCAATCTTCAATACTTAAACGAAATCCATCTTCCTCTCTCTGTAAAAATCTGTAACCCGCCATGACGTCATCTTCTGAAAACACGAAAGCCTGCTATGATGTCATCTTCAACGGATCTTTATCCTTAAATGTCTTTCGAGAATCGAGGCATCTGTTTAGTTGGATAATCATTATTTGGGTCTTCCTCGATTTTCATGCCTTCCTGTTCACTTATCCCCTTATAAATAGGCACGACATGGTCTTTTCTCATTCTTCCCTCTCTTCGTCTTCTTCCTCTCGCAACCCTACTGCTGCCCGAGCTCCGCCGCCGTCGCAGAGCACCTCGTCTTCGTCGACCTTGGCTGCTGCATCAACCTGAATCGGTCCAGAGAACGGCGGCGACCCTCCACAGAAGATCCGTGGCTGTAAGTGTTTTACCTTCCTGCTCCTCAGATTCGCATTTTAGGGTTTCTAGGTTTGTGTGTGTTCTTCCTAGTTCATCACAGTTTCTTCGTAGTTCTTCCACCGCAGCTTCTTCTTGATCCAAAAAGAACATATACTTGTGTGGTAGTTGTTTTGTAACCATTCTTGATACCAGTAGATCCCTTTTTCTGGTACAAAGACCTCATTAGAACTCACGAACTCATCTGTGCTAGATTTTTAGGTCTAGAATATTTTCCATTTTGAACGGCCATTTGATCCAGAATAATATCAAGACATTAGGAAACTTGTTTGCCTCAACACTTGGCCAATTCAGTTTCTGGCATTTCTCAAATATCTATAGTCATGGCGGCCTATTACGCCGGCTCACTTTTCCCTTATATGAAATTAGCCCTTACTTAAGCCGCCATTACTCATTTGCACCATCATCATTTAACTTCACCATTGAATTGAACCGTCACGTTACTTTCTTTTCAATTTGTCCTTTGATCATCATGACGTCAAAAGCACCGACTGTCTGCAACTGGGTCCCTTCCACAGTCACTGAAGATACCTTGAAGGAATTCTTCACCATAGGATTTTTTCTAGGGAAAAATGTTATGTCTTATCGTGCACCTGACCCGGACGAGGAACGGCCTAATCCCAAAGACAGTGAAGTTATTGTCTTCTCTGACCACATGAATCGGGGTTTTACACCACCCGGCTCAAAGTTCTTCAGAGACGTTCTTCATTTTTTCAAACTTCACCCTCAAGATATTGTACCCAATTCCATATCCAACATCTGCAATTTTCAAGTTCTTTGTGAGGTGTATCTTCAAGAAGAGCCGACTGTGGAACTCTTCAGAGAGTACTTTTACCTGAACCGCCAGAATGAGTGTACCAATGGCCCTAGCTTGGAACTTGGTGGAATCTCAATTCTGCGCCGACAAGGCGCCGTCTTTCCCCTAATAGTCTTACCGAGTCATCCCAAAGATCGGAATCAGACCTGGTTCTATTGCCAAGATACGTCTCCAGCCAATGAAAAACCACTGCTGGGTTACCGCGCGGAGCGTCTGGACTCCAAGTTTGTGCTCCCTGATAAGCTTACTGCTGCTGAACGCAAGAAGTTTATTCCATCTATTAAAAGGATCAATGCCTTACTGGGGAATGGCTTAACCGGAGTTGACTTGATCCGCTGCTGGATCTTGTGGCGGGTCATTTGTAACATCCCAAATTTTCAATTTGGAATGTTATACATAGATCATCCATGCATATCATATTTTACTACATTTTGTTTTGCGGTCCTCGAAATCCTAAGCAACTCAAGGACCCTCGGAGAGAGTTGGGGATTTCCCTGTTTTCATATTTGGGTTTTACCAAATATCGAAACGAGGATTTTTGGTTTTAATTATTTTTCTCTCCGAAAATATTTCAAGTTAAAAAATATAAGAGGAGATAATATGACTTCTCCAAAATAAATGAGATATTGGAGGGAAAATATTAAAATCAAATATTTGATTCTATTTGGAGTTTATTGCTATTTTATTTGAATTAAAAAAATTGCACATTTTTCAAAGTTGCATTTTAGGGCCAAGAAAATGTTCATCCTGTTCTAAATATTTTATTTAGACGACGAAAATTTGTTTTGGCATTTTTATATTTATATTTTATTTTCTAGGATTTTTTAGTTCGGCAAATTTTTTTTTAAAAAAGTTCTAGCGCCCGACTGGGCCGAAGCCCAGCCGAGCCGGCCCAAGCCGCCCGCGCCTCGTCTCCGCTCGGGAGACCGAGAGCGCCGCTGCCGCGAAGCGGAGTCCAGCCAGGACTCCCGCGCCGCCTTGCCCCTTCCCCAAGTCGCCGCCCCTCTCCTTATAAGCCGCGCCTCGCCCTCCCTTGGAGCCCGAGCCGCCCCACCGCCTGCCCGCGCCACCCACCGCCGCAAGCCGCCGCCCCGCCGCCTTGCGCCGCCACCGCCACCGCCGTTTGCCGCTGCCGCCGCGCCGCCGCTTGCCACCGCCGTTGCCCCGCCGCTGCCCCGCGCCGCCGTTGAACCGCGCCGCCCCGCCCCGCTCGCCGGAGCCGCCCGCGCACTGGACCTCGTCGAAGGTATAGCGCCATTCGGTTTTTTTAATAAAAACCGGTTCGGTTTTTGTCAGAAAACCCTAGTTTTTTTGGATAGATCGGTTCACCGGTTTTTTCTTCGGTTTAGTTACTTTGCGGACGTTCGTCCATATGTTTGTTTTAACGAACGGAGTTCACTCGTTAGCCGCACACAACGAACGCTCATTCATTAGCCTGTTCGTCAGTTTTCTTTTTCTTGAATTTTTCGCGATTATTTTCAATCGCGATTTCTGATTCGATTTTCGTTTTAGTTTATCTTTTCGCTCGTTTGTCGGAATCAGGCGATTGAAGCGCCTAGATCTTCGTCTCGAAACCCTCTTTCCGTTTAACCAACTTGAACAAGTTTTTGCTACTGTAAAATTTGACCTTAGTCCAGATTAGTAAATGGATCTTGTTTCTTTCATAGTTTGAGTTTCGTTGCTCCGTTTGATTTGATTCTTTTCGCAAACCGGAGTTTTTAAGTTGAACTTTCTGGTTAGATCTTCTTATTTGAGATTTACCTGTGTTTTATTTGCTTGATTGCTTATGTATGCTATTGTTTGTTTGCGATAGTACACCCGGAGTGCGAAGCGTGCTACTATGAATCCCTAGGTTTTGCGAATCATCAGCAAGGCAAGTAACACTTTGATCATACCCCTTTACCACCCAGTTTTTATGCATTAGTTCCAATCCTCAAACATTGCATGATTAGGATGTGATTAACACGTGGGTTGGGAAGTAGTTGATGAGGTAGAACCTATTGCCCTGTTATTATCAAACCCTTGGGAGTTACTTCTACGAATTGCTTATATTGCTATGCTATGCTCGTAGACGTGGTTTGAGTGAGTGAAATCCATGACAGATGAGAGATTGTTAATTAATGGTTCAACTTAAGGTGGCAACTTGAATACACATCTGGGTGGATTGTTTGTTGGGCACCTGGAGAATCCAGTGTTGTCCTAGGATATCCCGGAGTACCCGTGTGATAATCCTATGGTCCGCCACCCAGGCTCAAAGGGATCTGAGATATTTTCATGCTAGAAACTTCCGTGTGCAGCCACAAGCTATTATGGGCTCTAGCATAGTTCAGTAAGTTGCGTGAAGCTCCCGAAGAGGTGGATCAGCAGGTAGAGGGATGTAGGTTGGTATGGTCTACCCGGAGTAAGGGGTTAATGCTTCTGAAAGACTGTGTCTCAGTCATCCGTTTCTCAAACACCATGTAGTGCGAGAAATCCAACGGAGGAGATCGGGTCTTGTGGGGAAAAGTGCGCAAACCTCTACAGAGTGTATAAACTAATCATGTTAGCCGTGTCCCCGGTTATGAACATCTTGAGTATCTAGTACTTGGAGTATCATAAGTATCTCATCACTCTAAACTAATATTGTTGGGTTGTTAATTACTTTAATTGGGATTGAGTTGGAGGAACCTTCTCAATGATGTTTCAACTACCATGATAGTTAAATAAAATCTATTCCTTTGTTGTAGGGAAAAATTGGCTTTTGCAAAACTGTAACAATAGAGCTTTCCACCAGTCAAATATGCATGTAGTGATAGTATTATTCTGTTCTTGCTCTACTGTGTTACTTTGCCAACATATTCCATGTGCTGACCCGTTTTTCGGGCTACAACGTATTATGTTGTAGACTTTTCAGACGAGGAGTAAGGTTCGTTAGGTCGTTGCCGTGCAGCTCGGCTATGCCGTTGGAGTTGATGGACTCACTTTATCTTCCAAGCCTTCCGCTGTTATCGTATTAAATGGCCTTAAGCCATATTTATTGTAATAAGTTCTCTTTTGTGACACTCGATGTAAGAAGTGTGTGATTGGTACTCTGTTATAAATCCTCGAGTACTGTGTGTGTCAGCATTACTGATCCAGGGATGACACTGAAGCACAGAGGCTTGACCGTTTGAGATCGGGTCGCTACAAGATGGTATCAGAGCACACGCTGAGTGTAGGACACGACCACTAAGCTAAAGCCCTAGATCACTATTCTCTTCTCATTTCTGACTCCTCTCCAGTTTCTACTCTCTAGGATGGCGGACGCAAGGAACAAGTTTGCACAACTAGATGAAGACGCCCCTTTTGGATGACACTTGAAGGAAGTCACTAAGTACTTGAACATTGGAATACCAAGCTTCACTAGGACTTACAATGCCACTTTACCAGAAGAGGAATGATGGATGATTCAAGTTCAAGTTCCAGGAAGGACATTCACGCCAGTCACTAAACCCATAGAGTTTTCCTTCGATGCACCAACCTGGAGTCTAGGAAAGAATATGGCAGCTCACATTACCATGGGACGCATTGGAGAAGTTTACCATAAGGAGCTTAAGGATACTATCTACCAGATTTGTGGGCGCCGAGACGAGCAATGGGAGATGATCAGCACCAGGAAGGATAGATCAATTGCAGCTTTCATCCAGGGGTTAAACCAACACATTTGTCACCAGGAGAACCAGATGTGCACAGGAATGATAGACCTGAAGAAGGCAATGACAAGGATCACGGAACTGGAGGAAGAACTTAAAGCTACTCATGAAGATTATGAGGAGGAAATCGTTGTACTAGTTGAGAAGAATGACGATCTGGAAAGGAAGCTAGGAGTATTCCTGGGAGACCCCGCACCAGGAGGAGAAGACGAAGAACCCAAGGAGATTCGCTCGGAGGACTACATCATCATCGACGACACCGACTCGGACCGCGACAATAGCGATGATGACTATGAAGACGAAGCTGGAGCAGACATCATGGAGTCTTCAACCGAAGAATATTTTTAGTAGACCACCACATCAATAGTAGTATTCCACCATGTAAATAGTATAGTCCAAGCACTTTTGCAACGATAGTTAGATCGATTGTATGCCCTTGCTTGATTGATTGAGTGGAATGTTTGTGTTTGTCTCATGTGCATATGGGTAGTGCTTTCTCATTAGACCTCATTCTATTCTAATCTCTCCCCTCTAAACCCATCAGATGCCTCCGAGACGTGACCCCGGATTTGCTTTCCCACCGGAGCTCACTCAGTTGATCCAACAGCAGAATACCCTGATGCAGTTGTTAGTTCAGAACCAAGGCAACAACAACAACAACAATAATCCACCACCACCAGTTGATAACTTAGCCCATTTTTTGAGGTTGCAGCCGCCGGTGTTTTCTAGTAGCACTGAGCCGATAGTGGCAGATGATTGGCTCCGTAGGATTGGAAGGGAGTCAACCACTGCAGGATGTACAAATGCTGAGAAGGTGCGTTTTGCCGCACATCAGTTGGATGGACCAGCAGCCTCATGGTGGGAGAATTACACTATCACCTACCCTATAGCCACTGTTACATGGGATCGGTTTCAACAAGCTTTCCGTACAGCCCATGTCTCAACCGGAGCTATGAGTATGAAGAAGCATGAGTTTCGCAACTTACGCCAGGGGAGCCGTACTGTGGCTCAGTACGCGGATGAGTTTAGCAAGCTATCTCGTTATGCCCCTGATGATGTGACCATAGATGCCGCAAAGCAGGAGAAGTTTATGGAAGGGCCGAATGATGAGATGAGCATGCAGTTGATGGTGGCAACATTCAACAACTACCAGGAGTTGGTAGATAAGGCTCTTATGATTAAAGGGAAGCAGCAGCAGATTGAGAGTCGTAAGAGGAAGTATGGACAAGGAAGGTATAATCAGGAGCTCAGCAGAAGCCTCGCCTAATCCCGAACTCGGGAGGACTTATTCATAACCATGGAGGCCACACCCATAATGGAGGAAGTAACCATAACCATACTGGCCCAAGGAATGGGAATGGGAATGGATCAAGCAGCAATCAGAACCGCTCCAATCCAGCCACACCCGCGAAGAGAGACCTAAGCCACGTTACTTGTTTCAAGTGCGGGAAGACTGGACACTATGCCACGGAGTGCCCAGAAGCGAAGAATGGAAACGACAATGGGAGCGCTGGAAAGAAGCCCAATCCATTCAACAAAGGACAAGTGAACCACGTCAACATGGAGGAGGTTGAAGAGCATCCAGACGCGGTTATTGGTAAGTTTTTGGTTAAGTCTTCTACCGCCCTTGTTCTTTTTGATACTGGTGCACCACATACATACATATCAAGGGAATTCGTGGATAAGTTTAAACTACAAACCCAAACCCTTAGGACCCATCTGTGAGTGAGTTCACCTGGAGCAGAGTATATGGCCAGTCGATGGTGCGACCAGATACCCCTAACCATTGGTAGCCATGTTTTTCCGTCCGACCTAATAATCTTGGAGTCATAAGGATTGGATGTGATATTAGGAATGGACTGGATGTCAAAGTATGGAGGAAGCATTGACTGTGTTAGTAAATCAATTTGTCTCACCACCCCAGAGGGAAAAAGGATCAAGTATATATCTAGGCATGCGCCAAGAAGTAGCCAAGTGAATACCCTCACGGGAGTTGTTCAGGAGGAAGTGCCTGTAGTGAAGGATTACCCGGATGTTTTTCCAGAGGAGTTACTAGGCATGCCATCGGAACGAGACATCGAGTTTTTGATAGAGCTATTGCCAGGCACCGGGCCTATATCAAAGAGACCATATCGGATGCCCGCAAATGATCTGGAGGAGATTAAGAAACAGATCAAGGAGTTATTGGAGAAAGGTTACATTCGACGGAGCTCATCACCATGGGGAGCCCCAGTGCTTTTGGTCGAGAAGAAGGATAAGTCTCTAAGAACGGTTGTTGATTATCGAGCGTTAAATGAGGTGACGATCAAGAACAAATACCCACTGCCGATGATCAATGATTTATTCAACCAGTTGCAAGGAGCTAAGGTGTTTTCAAAGACCGATTTGCGATCTGGATATCACCAGCCGAAGATACGAGAGAAGGACATACCAAAGACAACATTCACCACACGGTACAGGTTATATGAATATACGGTCATGTCGTTTGGACTGACTAATGCCCCTGCCTACTTCATGAGCATGATGAACAAAGTGTTCATGGAATATTTGGATAAGTTCGTTGTGGTGTTCATTGATGATATAATGGTATACTCAAAGAACGAGGAGGAGCACGAAGAGCATTTGCGCTTAGTTCTCAAGAAAACTCAGGGAACATCAGTTGTATGACAAGTTCAACAAATGCGAGTTTTGGCTGAAGGAAGTTGGATTCCTTGGACATGTTATATCAGGAGAAGGTGTAGAAGTAGATCCTACCAAGGTTCAGTCAGTCACTGAATGGTTGGCACCCACTTCGGTTAGCGAGATCCGCAGTTTTCTTGGACTCGCAGGATACTATCAAAGATTCATTGAGAATTTTTCCAAAATTGCGAAGCCAATGACGGAGATATTGAAGAAGGATACCAAATTTAAATGAACAGAAGAATGTGAAGCAAGTTTTCAGGAGTTAAAGAAACGTTTGACTACAGCCCCAGTGCTGATTCTGCCGGATATACGCAAGGAGTTTCAAGTGTATTGTGATGCCTCTCGCCTAGGACTTGGAAGTGTGGTTATGCAGGACGGAAAGGTTGTTTCGTATGCCTCGCGACAACTGAAACCGCACGAGTTGAATTATGCCACACATGATTTGGAGTTGGCTGCCATAGTGCATGCGTTGAAGACTTGGAGGCATTACCTTACTGGAAATCGTTGTGATGTGTACACCGATTATAAGAGTCTGAAGTACATTTTCACGCAGAAGGAGCTGAACCTTAGGCAGAGGAGATGGTTGGAGCTTATAAAGGATTATGACATGAAGCTTCACTATCATCCAGGCAAGGCCAATGTCATAGCAGATGCCTTGAGCCGGAAGAGTTATGCTAATACCCTAGTGAGCACGGGATTGCCGAAGGAGTTACCAGAGGATCTCATGGAACTTCGATTGGAGATTGTTCCTAGAGGTTTTGTGGCAACAATGGAGGTACAATCTACATTGTTAGGAAAGATTCGAGAAGCTCAGAAGGATGGCAAAGAGATTGCCGAGATAAAAGAAAGAATGAGCGAAGGAAAGGCCAAAGGTTTTCATGAGGATGAGCACGACACCTTATGGTTCGAGGACTGTGTTTATGTGCCCAATAATACAGAGATCAGGAAGTTAATACTACAAGAGGCTCATGACTCACCATACTCGATACACCCTGGAAACACCAAGATGTATTTGGATTTGAAGGAGCGTTTCTGGTGGACTAGTATGAAGAAGGATATTGCCGAGTATGTAGCCGTATGTGATGTATGTCAGAGAGTAAAGGCTGAGCATCAAAAGCCAGCAGGATTGTTACAGCCTATGTCGATACCCGAATGGAAGTGGGATAAACTTGGCATGGATTTTATCACCGGATTACCCAGGACCAAATCAGGATATGATTCTATATGGGTAGTAGTTGATCGCTTGACCAAAGTAGCTCACTTTATCCCAGTGAAAACCACCTATACAAGTGCAAAGTTGGCCAAGATATATATGACCAGGATCGTATGTCTGCATGGAGTTCCGAAGACCATCGTATCAGACAGAGGGACACAGTTTACTTCAAAGTTTTGGCATCAGCTGCACCAAACTTTGGGGACAAGGTTGGAGTTCAGTACAACATTTCACCCGCAGACCGATGGACAAACCGAGAGAGTCAACCAGATTCTGGAGGATATGTTGAGGAGCCTATGCGCTAGATTATGGATCTAGTTGGGATGACAATTTGCCCTACGCAGAGTTCTCATACAACAATAGCTATCAAGCCAGTTTGAAAATGGCACCGTTCGAAGCCCTGTATGGACGAAGGTGCAGAACACCATTGATGCGGGATGAAGTCGGAGACCGACAATTGTTTGGACCAGATTTGATCAAAGAGTCTGAAGAGAAAGTTAAGTTGATCAGAGATAGACTGAAGATAGCTCAGTCCAGGCAGAAGAGTTATGCAGATTCGAAATGCAAGGAAATAACCTATGAAATTGGAGACAGAGCATATCTGCGAGTGTCACCCCTGCGAGGAGTGAAACGTTTTGGAGTTAAGGGAAAGTCAGCCCCGAGATTTGTAGGACCGTATCGAATTATGGAACGTATGGGAGAAGTTGCCTACAAGTTGGTGTTACCTGAAGGACTGTCAGGAGTTCATGATGTATTTCATGTTTCACAACTGAAGAAGTGTCATACTGAGATGGCCGATATACCGTTAAGAGATACAGTACCCTTGGAGGCGATTCAGTTGGATAGTGATTTGACCTATGAGGAGAAGCCAGTCAAGATTCTCAAATTTGCCAGCTGAGTCACCCGCAGCAAGGTTATTAAGTTTTGCAAAGTTCAGTGGAGCCACCATACCGAGGATGAAGCCACCTGGGAACGAGAGGATGATCTTCGCAAAGACCACCCACACCTATTCTCTAGCCAACCCGAATCTCGAGGGTGAGATTCATCATTAAGGGGGGTAGGTTTGTAACATCCCAAATTTTCAATTTGGAATGTTATACATAGATCATCCATGCATATCATATTTTACTGCATTTCATTTCGCGATCCTCGAAATCCTAAGCAACTCAAGGACCCTCGGAGAGAGTTGGGGATTTCCCTGTTTTCATATTTGGGTTTTACCAAATATCGAAACGAGGATTTTTGGTTTTAATTATTTTTCTCTCCGAAAATATTGCATGTTAAAATATATGAGAGGAGATAATATAACTTCTCCAAAATAAATGAGATATTGGAGGGAAAATATTAAAATCAAATATTTGATTCTATTTGGAGTTTATTGCTATTTTATTTGAATTAGGAAAATTGCACGTTTTTCAAAGTTGCATTTTAGGGCCAAGCAAATGTTCATCCTGTTCTAAATATTTTATTTAGACGATGAAAATTTGTTTTGGCATTTTTAGATTTTTATTTTATTTTCTAGGATTTTTTAGTTCGGCAGAATTATTTAAAAAAAAGTTCTAGCGCCCGACTGGGCCGAAGCCCAGCCGAGCCGGCCCAAGCCGCCCGCGCCTTGTCTCCGCTTGGGAGACCGAGAGCGCCGCCGCCGCCGCCGTGAAGCGGAGTCCGGCCGGGACTCCCGTGCCGCCTTGCCCCTTCCCCAAGTCGCCGCCCCCTCCTTATAAGCCGCGCCTCGCCCCCCCCTCTTGGAGCCCGAGCCGCCCCGCCGCCTGCCCGCACCACCCGCCGACGCAAGCCGCCGCCCCGCCGCCTCGCGCTGCCGCCGCCGCCGTTTGCCGTTGCCGCCGCTGCGCCGCACCGCCGCTGCTTGCCGCCGCCGCTGCCCCGCACCTCCGTTGCACCGCGCCGCCCCGCCCCGCTCGCCGGAGCCGCCCGCGCGCCGGACCTCGCCAGAGGTATAGCGCCATTCGTTTTTTTATAAAAACGGTTCGGTTTTTGTCAGAAAACCCTAGATATATTGAATAGATCGGTTCGCTGGTTTTTTTGGTTTAGTTACTTTGCGGACGTTCGTTCGTATGTTTGTTTTAACGAACGGAGCTCACTCGTTAGCTGAACGCTTGTTCGTTAGCCTGTTCGTCAATTTTTCTTTCTCAGATTTTCCGCAATTATTTTCAATCGCGATTTCTGATCCGATTTTCGTTTTAGTTTATCTTTTCGCTCGTTTGTCGGAATCAGGCGATTGAAGCGCCTAGATCTTCGTCTCGAAACCCTCTTTCCGTTTAACCAACTTGAACAAGTTTTTGCTACTGTAAAATTTGACCTTAGTCCAGATTTGTAAACGGATCTTGTTTCTTTCGTAGTTTGAGTTTCGTTGCTCCGTTTGATTTGATTATTTTCGCAAACCGGAGTTCTTAAGTTGAACTTTCTGGTTAGATCTTCTTATTTGAGATTTACCCGTGTTTTCTTTGCTTGATTTCTTATGTATGCTATTGTTTGTTTGCGATAGAACACCCGGAGTGCGAAGCGTGCTACTACGAATCCCTAGGTTTTTGCGGATCATCAGCAAGGCAAGTAACACTTTGATCATACCCCTTTACCACCCAGTTTTTATGCATTAGTTCCAATCCTCAAACATTGCATGATTAGGATGTGATTAACATGTGGGTTGGGAAGTAGTTGATGAGGTAGAACCTATTGCCCTGTTATTATCAAACCCTTGGGAGTTACTTCTACGAATTGCTTATATTGCTATGCTATGCTCGTAGACGTGGTTTGGGTGAGTGAAATCCATGACAGATGAGAGATTGTTAATTAATGGTTCAACTTAAGGTGGCAACTTGAATACACATCTGGGTGGATTGTTTGTTGGGCACCTGGAGAATCCAGTGTTGTCCTAGAATATCCCGGAGTACCCGTGTGATAATCTTATGGTCCGCCACCCAGGCTCAAAGGGATCTGACATATTTTCATGCTAGAAACTTCTGTGTGCAGCCACAAGCTATTATGGGCTCTAGCATAGTTGAGTAAGTTGCGTGAAGCTCCCTAAGAGGTGGATCAGCAGGTAGAGGGATGTAGGTTGGTATGGTCTGCCCGGAGTAAGGGGTTAATGCTTCTGAAAGACTGTGTCTCGGTCATCAGTTTCTCAAACACCATGTAGTGCGAGAAATCCAACGGAGGAGATCGGGTCTTGTGGGGAAAAGTGCGCAAACCTCTGAGAGTGTATAAACTAATCATGGTTAGCCGTGTCCCCGGTTATGGACATCTTGAGTATCTAGTACTTGGAGTATCATAAGTATCTCATCACTCTAAACTAATATTGTTGGGTTGTTAATTACTTTAATTGGGATTGAGTTGGAGGAACCTTCTCAATGATGTTTCAACTACCATGATAGTTAAATAAAATCTATTCCTTTGTTGTAGGGAAAAATTGGCTTTTCGCAAAACTGTAACAATAGAGCTTTCCACCAGCCAAACATGCATGTAGTGATAGTATTATTCTGTTCTTGCTCTACTGTGTTACTTTGCCAGCATATTCCATGTGTTGACCCGTTTTCGGCTGCAACGTATTATGTTGTAGACTTTTCAGACGAGAAGTAAGGTTCGTTAGGTCGTTGCTGTGCAGCTCAGCTATGCCGTTGGAGTTGATGGACTCACTTTATCTTCCAAGCCTTCCGCTGTTATCGTATTAAATGGCCTTAAGTCATATTTATTGTAATAAGTTATCTTTTGAGACACTCAATGTAATAAGTGTGTGATTGCTACTCTGTTATAAATCCTCAAGTACTGTGTGTGTCAGCATTACCGATCCAGGGATGACACTGAGGCACAGAGACTTGACCGTTTGAGGTCGGTTCGCTACATCATTCCTCTAAGCCGCCGATCCAAATTAATGTATGAATATGGCGGAGGCCCAGATGACTCTCTGCGCTACAACTCTGTACAATTGACTGAAGAAGATATTGTTTCAATGTCAACCATCCTTGTGAACGACAAGTATGAGGACCGCAGTAAGGTTGGGTTAAACCCCTTCTGTAAACTTAACCCGGCACCGGAGGTAAAAAACTCCTGACCTCTTTCTCTTTTGTGCCTTCCTCAGTAGTTTTAAATACTTGCACGACCTTTTACCCTGTTTACTTGTTTATAGGCCAAATCCGACTTTTGGAAAGCCAAGTATGACCATGAAGCTGCCAAGAAGGCTAGAGCCGCCGCCATAGCCGCGAGGAAGACGACCCGGAGGTCCAAGAAGAAAAGGAGCACTGCTTCGGAGCTGTTAAAGCTTGACGATGATTCTGAGTCGGAGGTAGCCCTTGAATCCCTTGGCCAGTTTTTTAATAATCTTATTGACACTGACTATTGCCAGGACGACACGGGGGCCAGTCAGGCCATAGAAGAAGAGGTAACTATTTCCTCCGACTCAGCCCATTTGCCAAGACAGAAACTTTGACTGGTAACCCGGAAAGTAAGGTTTTCGCACCCTTTGGCTTATTTGGACCCTCATTTTCTTTTGAAAAAACAGCAACATGAGAGCCACCGCCAGGCCCGGAATAATGACGACGATGAACCGCCTTACGTTTTACAACAAACTCCTCAAAAGCGCCAGAATGTGGTTTCTTTCATCTTCATCTATTGCTTTCATTAATGAATCTATTCCCTTGCCTCACTGACTTTATTTTACCTTTTGCAGGAGGTTTCTCGCTCTTCTGGCGACTCATCTCAGACTCAGTTTCCGGCTTTCAAAACTGCTCCTGGGTAAGGAAAAATCAGTTTTCCTCTGTATCTTTAAAACTGCATCATTGTACTAACTGTCTCATAAAATCTTTCTTAGTGGTCAAGCCAAGTCCAAGAAGGCCAAGGTGATTAAACCGGCAGAAGACCCGTCAGTTCTTGCACCTGAACCAGCCATGCCAACTTCTCCCCCTCGAACTGAGGCACCAGAAGACCCGGCTGTTAATACTCAATTAGATCCTCCTGAGCCGCCAGCTGATGATACCATTGTTAATCCCTCTACCGCCAGACCATCCAGTTCAGCTAACCCGCCAACATCTTCTGATCATGATGTTTTGATCACTGGCAAGAGATTTGTTGCGCCGGGTAATCCAACTGTGCTAGCTAGGCATTCTGCCAAACAGGAGGCCTTAGAAAGGCAGAAAGTACAGTTTGATATCTCTCGCTATACTCATCTGAATGCTAGTGACATACTGTCCGGCTATCTCAGTCATGTGTGAAAGATCGTGGATGTTGCCTAGAGGGGGGGGGTAATAGGCGTTTTAAAATAATTACGGTTTAGGCTTGAACAAATGCGGAATAAACCTAGCAGTTAATTTGTCAAGCACAAAACCTACAACAACTAGGCTCACCTATGTGCACCAACAACTTATGCTAAGCAAGATAGACTACTAGGTGATAGCAAGATATATGATAAGAAACAATATGGCTATCACAAACTAAAGTACATAAGTAAAGAGCTTGGGTAAGAGATAACCGAGGCACGCGGAGATGACGATGTATCCCGAAGTTCACACCCTTGCGGATGCTAATCTCTGTTTGGAGCGGTGTGGAGGCACAATGCTCGCCAAGAAGCCACTAGGGCCACCGTAATCTCCTCATGCCCTCGCACAATGCATGATGCCGTGATTCCACTAAGGGACCCTTGAGGGCAGTCACCGAACCCGTACAAATGGCAACCCTTGGGGGCGGTTACCGAACCCATACACTTTGGCAACCCTTGGGGGCGGTCACCGGAACCCGTCAAATTGCTCGGGGCGATCTCCACAACCTAATTGGAGACCCCGACGCTTGCCCGGAGATTTACACCACAATGATTGAGCTCCAAACACCACAAAGGTTGGGGTTAACTCCCCAACGACACCAGGAAACTTCACCACAATGGAATATGGCTCCGAGGTGACCTCAACTGTCTAGGGCGCACAAGCACCCAAGAGGAACAAGCTCAAGGGTACCAAGCACCCAAGAGTAATAAGCTTCTCAACTTGTAACTTCCACGTATCACCGTGGAGAACTCAAACCGATGCACCAAATGCAATGGCAAGGGCACACGGAGTGCCCAAGTCCTTCTCTCCCAAATCCCACCGAAGCAACAAATGCTAGTGAGGAAAATGAGAGGAAGAACGAGGAAGAGAACACGAAGAACTCCAAGATCTAGATCCAAGGGGTTCCCCTCACATAGAGGAGAAAGTGATTGGTGGAAACGTGGATCTAGATCTCCTCTCTCTTTTCCCTCAAGAACTAGCAAGAATCATTGGAGGGATTGAGAGTTAGAAAGCTCAAAGAAGGTCAACAATGGGGGAAGAACATGAGCTAAAGAGATTAGGTTCATTGGGGAAGAAGACCCTCTTTTATAGGTGGGGAAAAATCCAACCGTTATGCTCACAGCCCGCACAGAGCGGTACTACCGCTCCAAGGAGCGGTACTACCGCTAGGGCGGAAGTACCCCTTTGAAAAACAACAGCGAGGAGGCAAAAGGCCAGAAGAACCGCCAGAGTGGTACTACCGCTCGTCCGCACGGTACTACCGCTCGACCTCACGGTACTACCGCAAATGGTAGCGGTACTACTGCTTGCGAGCGGTACTAAAAAAAATACATCCGGGCCTACCACCACAAGACTTGGGACGAGTTTTTGGTCCATAGCGGTACTACCGCTGTAGGAGCCGCGGTAGTACTGCTCTGGAGTGGTAGTAAAAAATTACATCCGCTCCAATTCGTGGTAGTACCGCTGCAGCCTTTTCAGAACACCAAAACTGCCACAACTTTTGCAAACGGACTCCGAATTCGATGAAACCAAGATTGTTGGAAAGCTAGCGACAAGGGCTAACACAATCTTCAAAGAAATATCAATAAGAAGCAAATGAGAAAAGGCCCATAAGAAAATGGTGAGAACCCTTCCTCGGAAAAGACCGGTAAAACCTCCAACACCGAAAACATCATAGAAGATGCATGCGAACTCCGTTTTCGATGAACTCAAGCTTGTCATCAAGATGACCATAAGCTCTAAGACTCACAAAGAGAACCAAACAAGAACCAAGAAAGATGATGCAAGGATGCAATGGTTTGAGGTCTCTACTAACGATACGATCAAGCTACCAACTTGAGAGCCCCCCTTGATAGTACGACAAACGATCCTATAACCCGGTCTCCAAACTACCACCATGAGACCGGTAAAATAGAAAACCTATCAAGGGCAAACCTTTGCCTTGCACAGGTCCACTTGAGCTAGATGATGACGATCTTGACTCCCTCAAGTTGGACCACCTTTCTTAATTGCGTTGGCTCGATGAAGACTAGATGATTGCTCCCCCATAGTCCACTATGGGTGAGCCACTCTTCGACACATCTTCACAAGTCCATTGTCACCACAATGGACGGCAAGCTTCAAGCACTTGATCTCTTCGCGATGATCCACTTGAACTTGTACACGGCAATCTTGATGACGATCACCCCTTGATGTCGTCCTCTCCATGGGTTGAGTGATATCTTCCCCTTGACACAAGCCCATGAACACGTACCTAACCCCACGTAGAACTCTCACATAGACCATGGGTTAGTACACAAAGCACAATGGACAATGCTTACCAAACCATGGGATCACTTGACCCCTCTCGGTACATCTTCTACACTTTGTGAGTTGATCAACTTGATTCACTCTTGACTTAGTCTTGATCAACCTTGAATCTTTGCAACTCTCTTCATTTGGATGATTTCTTGAAGGTAAACATGAATGATCACACAATCTTCTTCTTCTTCTTCTTCAAGACATGCTTGCAATAAGCTCAACTCTCACATGACCAAGCTTTGGATAATTCCTTAATAGCACCTTGGTCAACACAAACTCTCCTTGAAACCAACACATGTACTCCAAGAAAAGCCTATGGAGAAAACCTTCAAATATAACTCAAGGCAACCATTAGTCCATAGATATTGTCATCAATTACCAAAACCAAACATGGGGGCACCGCATGTTCTTTCAATGTGCATTCCAGCCGTGAGTCGGAAATTGAGATGTTCAAGCAATTGCAGCTAAAATATGAGGTATGTTTTCTGGCTTATTTATACTCTGTCAGTCCCCAAGTCTTCAGATGATGATCCTGAATGATCTGTAGACTTTATGTTATAGGTTGAAACTTTGCCGCTGAAAGTCCAATAGAGTAGCATAAACTTGACCTGTAGTCCCCAAGGGCCGGCTCAATTTATCATAAATGAACCGGTACTTAACTTTATAACTATCTTTTACTAGTCCCAATAAGTACTGCAATCCGACTCAATCTTGATTTTTTTTCTGAATATCATGCATTAGCCCCCAAGTGCCAAGTGTTATTACTTTGTAAAACACTTGGGACTTGAAACATATAAGAGTCATAAAAATTTCTTTGGCAGACATTAGCCCCCAAGTGTCAAGTGGTATTGCGGTGCAAAGTACTTGAGACTTGAACCCTTATAACTTTTAGTTTAAGCCTTAACATATCTGTATGTTTTGCAGAATGCCCTATCTGAATTGGGCTCCCAATTAACTGAAGCAAAAACCCGCCTGGCGGATCAAGAGGCAGAAATCAAAACTGCTGACTCTAAACTCCAGTTGAGTCTTTCTGAGACAGAAAAATTGAAGACCAGCTTGACTGCAAAGAAGAAATCCTGGGTCGAAGAAAAGACGTTGTTGGTTCAACGTGCCGAAACAGCTGAGGCGGCTCTTGAAGAGGTTACCTCAGAGCTCACCGGCTTAAAGAACCGTGTCTCTCAAATGGTCTCCGCCATCTTCAGTAAGTCATTTGTATTAATCACTTATACTTTATTGTGTCCAGGAATATAAACCACCCGCTGAACCTTTGTTGAAAATAACTCGTAGGTCCATGAAGCCAAAATCTGAGCCAAGATAGTGTGACCAAACTAAAGGCGGTTTATACCTTAGTGGAGCAGTTGTATACTGGTGCTCAACGAGCACTTGCTGCTATCTCCCCTGCCAACCAAGGACCCAACCGACTGAGTGACATTTTGAAGAAATTATCGATCTTACCCGCCAAGTTTCAAGAGGTCAAACGATCCTGTGCTAGAGCCAGAGCCCTGACTACCCTGAGCCGCTCCAAAGCCTGGGTGCCGGATCTAGACCCGGGGGATGTAGCTAAGGGGTATCCTACCGTGAAGGAAGACGAGACTCTATTTGAGCAAGATGACTTTATTGCCTGCGTGAGGGGAGTTCGACCTCAAGCTACCGTCCTTGGAGATGAGACCAACATCAATAAATATCAGTCGGGTTTTGATATGGAATATAAGAAGATGGCGACTCCCTCTTATAAAGTGATGGATCTTATTCTGCAGGTTCGCCCACATACATTTGCCCCAGAGATTGACCTGGTTGGCTTAATTGATGATGAGGCTGAATTCATTGATCTGAACGGCTTTGATTGGTCTAATCTCGGCTTTCAACCAGTGGAGGGAGGTGAACCGGCCAGGGGGGAGTCATAACCATCTAAACAATCCAGCTTTTAGCTTAGGACCTATCTTAAGAGAGAGAAAACAGTAACCTTTTGGGCTCTAAATGCCTTGTAATAGCTTAGTTTAAAAAACTGCATATTTTGCCTATGCCATCGTGCATAAGATGCCGTGTGTGACTCTTTGCTCCTGATGTTAATATATGCATCACATCTATGGTTACATCTGTAATATTTCAACTCTGTTCCTGTAGAAAAAGAAAAAAAAACTGGCTTGGCGGTTTAGCACCGGACGAGTCAGAACACCCGGTACAGGATCAATGATTTTATCATAGTAGAAAAAATAGAACCAGACGTGAAATAAACAAGGTTGAAACAACCTTTGATTAATGAAAAAACACAGAAAAATCTGTTCATGAATAACACAGTCATACCTGTGTTTTTTGCATCTGGACTACCAGTCTATATGACCTGGGTGATGAGGTTGATGACCCAATCTTTTTGAGAAGTCAATGCTTCCATACACATGATGACTATCATGCCTTTGGCAGCTTATTGTCAAATAATCAAGCCGGCTTAAAATAAAAACCACACTAATAATTAAAATTTGAGACAATAAAAAACCAGTAAGACAAAATAGCAGATTTCCAACAACATAAATTTGGGGGTTTCCGATTCGAATACGATCAGTAAACCGGACCAAAGGGGTTAAGCTAAGATTCGAATACGATCATATAGCCCCGGTGGCTTTGGCGTTGCGTCGATCAAGAGGGTACCGACAACTATGTTCTCTTTGGTTCAAATACGACCTATGTTTGAACAAGAAGCCCCCAAATGACCTTGAGAGGTTTTTAATGACCCTAATTCGAATACGATCCAAGTCGGACCCAAAAAGGGGTTAAGCTATGATTCAATCACGATCAAGAAGCCCCCTAGTGAGTTTGGCTTTGAGTCGATCAAGAGGGTTATGACAGCTATGTTCTCTTTGGTTCGAATACAACCTATGTTTGAACAGGAAGCCCCCAAGTGACCATGAGGTTTACAGCTAGATTCGAATACGATCATAAGCCAGACCAAAAAGGTTAAACTAGATTCAGATATGATCAGCTCCTTAATAGTCATGTAAATAGTGAAAATAGGAAAGATATATGACCTTTGAAGAGGAAAAAGGCAGAGGTCCTGCTTTATTACTTATCATAATATATACAACGTCAAAGTATGTACATGACGAGAGCCGATAGCTCAAGTGTAGTATGGCCGAAGCTGAGTAATGTTCCACGGCCGGCGGGTCTCCTCCTCCGACTTACGTGAGTCTTTGTGCTCTCGAACGTCAATGAGGTAATATGACCCATTGTTTAAATTCTTACTAACCACAAAAGGTCCTTCCCAAGGCGGGGATAGTTTGTGTGCATCCGACAGATCCTGAATGAGCCGGAGCACCAGGTCACCTTCTTGAAAGGTCCTGGACTTAACCCAGCGGCTGTGATAACGGCGCAGGTCCTGTTGATAAATTGCTGATCGAGCCACCGCCAAGTCTCTCTCCTCATCTAACAAGTCAAGTGCATCCTGTCGGGCTTGTTCATTATTAGCTTCAACGTAAGCCGCCACACGAGGCAAGTCATGACGGATGTCACTGGGCAGCACCGCTTCCGCTCCATAAACCATGAAGAAAGGTGTATAACCTGTAGACCTGTTAGGAGTGGTGTTGATACTCCACAGCACCGAGGGTAATTCCTCTACCCAACAACCCGGCGTCCGTTGTAAGGGAACCATAAGCCGGGGCTTGAGACCTTTTAAGATTTCCTGATTTGCTCTCTCAGCCTAACCATTAGATTGAGGGTGAGCTATGGAAGAAACATCAAGCCAGATATGCTCATGTTGACAAAACTCCTCCATAACACCTTGGGACAAATTAGTGCCATTGTCAGTGATGATGCTGTGTGGAAAACCAAAGCGAAAAATCACCTTTTTCATGAACTGAACCGCCATGGCTGCATCACACTTACTCACTGGCTCTGCCTCAACCCATTTTGTGAATTTGTCATCTGCTACTAAAAGATGTGTCTTTTTATCCTTAGACCTTTTGAAAGGCCCAACCATGTCAAGCCCCCAAACTGCAAACGGCCAAGTGATTGGAATCATCCGCAACTCTTGAGTCGGCACATGCGCTCATCGTGCAAATTTTTGACATCCATCACACCTAGTGACCAGATCCTCTGCATCAGCGTGAGCTGTTGACCAGTAAAAACCATGACGAAAAGCTTTGGCCACAAGAGACTTTGACCCGGCGTGATGACCACAATCCCCTTCATGGATCTCACGAAGTATTTATTGACCTTCTTCAGGAGAAACACAATGCTGAAACGCTCCAGTGACACTGCGATGATACAACTCTCCGTCAGAAATCGTCATTGACTTGGATCGCCAGGTTATCTGTCGGGCCAGGGTCTCGTCCTCTGGCAACTCGCCCCGGGTCATGTAAGCTAGGAACAGTACTGTCCAATCTGGAATAACATGAGTAGCCACCACTAACTGTGCCTTCGGGTCAGGAATGGTCAAATCTTCCTCTGTAGGCAACTTAACAGATGGGTTATGTAAAACATCCAAAAAGGTGTTAGGGGGTACCGGCTTACGCTGAGATCCCAACCGGCTTAAGGCATCGGCCGCTTCGTTCTTTCTGCGGTCAATGTGTTCCACTTGATAACCCTTAAAGTGCCCTGCAACAGCGTCGACCTCGTGGCGATAAGCCGCCATGAGAGGATCCTTGGAATCCCACTTGCCTGACACCTGTTGAGCCACCAAATCTGAATCGCCAAGGCACCGAACCCGGCTTAGACTCATCTCTTTAGCCATTCGAAGACTATGGAGCAAGGCTTCATATTCTGTTGCGTTGTTAGTACAAGGAAACATCAATCGCAACACATAACAAAACTTGTCCCCTCGAGGAGAAGTTAAAACCACTCCAGCCCCCGAGCCTTCCAACTGTCTGGACCCATCAAAATGAATCGTCTAATATGTGTTATCTGGTTTCTCCTCTGGCATCTGCAACTCTGTCCAGTCGTTAATGAAGTCAACTAGTGCTTGAGATTTGATCGCAGTACGTGGCATATACTTCAAACCATGAGACCCAAGTTCAATAGCCCACTTGGCGACTCGTCTTGTGGCTTCTCTATTTTGAATGATGTCTCCTAGAGGAGCAGAGCTAACCACAGTGATTGGGTGACCCTGAAAGTAATGTTTGCGCTTCCGGCTTGCCATGAACACCCCATAAACGAGCTTCTGCCAATGTGGATATCTTTGTTTAGATTCAATCAGCACCTCATTGACTGCTACCTCTTTTAGCACTGCGTTGGTTTTCCCCGAAGAGGAAGGGATGATGCAGCAAAGTAGCGTAAGTATTTCCCTCAGTTTTTGAGAACCAAGGTATCAATCCAGTAGGAGGCTACGCGCGAGTCCCTCGCACCTGCACAAAACAAATAAATCCTCGCAACCAACGCACATAGGGGTTGTCAATCCCTATAAGGCCACTTACGAGAGTGAGATCTGATAGATATGATAAGATAATATTTTTGGTATTTTTATGATAAAGATGCAAAGTAAAATAAAGGCAAAGTAAATAGCAAAGTAAATAACTAAGTAGTAGGAGATTGATATGATAAAGATAGACCCGCGGGCCATAGGTTTCACTAGTGGCTTATCTCGAGAGCATAAGTATTCTACGGTGGGTGAGGGAGTCCTGGATTAGGGGGTATCCGGACAGCCGGATTATATCCTTTGGCCGGGCTGTTGGACTATGAAGATACAAGATTGAAGACTTCGTCCCGTGTCCGGATGGGACTCTCCTTGGCTTGGAAGGCAAGCTTGGCAATACGGATATGTAGATCTCCTTCCTTGTAACCGACTCTGTGTAACCCTAGCCCCCTCCGGTGTCTATATAAACCGGAGGGTTTAGTCCGTAGGACCAACAACAAAAATCATACCATAGGCTAGCTTCTAGGGTTTAGCCTCTTCGATCTCGTGGTAGATCAACTCTTGTACTACTCATATTATCAAGAACAATCAAGCAGGATGTAGGGTATTAACTCCATCAAGAGGGCCCGAACTTGGGTAAACATCGTGTCCCCCGCCTCCTGTTACCATCCTCCTAGATGCACAGTTCGGGACCCCCTACCCGAGATCCGTCGGTTTTGACACCGACATTGGTGCTTTCATTGAGAGTTCCTCTGTGTCGTCATCGTTAGGCTTGATGGCTCCTTCAATCATCGATAGCGATGCAGTCCAGGGTGAGACTTTTCTCCCCGGACTGATCTTTGTATTCGGCGGCTTCACACTGCGGGCCAACTCGCTTGGCCATCTGGAGCAGATCGAGAGTTATGCCCCCGGCTACCAGGTCAGGTTTGGAAGCTTAAACTACACGGCCAACATCCCCGGAGACTTGATCTTCGACGGATTCGAGCCCCTGCCGAGTGTGCCGCACGGTCACGATGAGCATGATTTAGCTCTACCATCGGACAGTGTTGTGACGCCCCGAGACTGATGTGCCAGGTGTCGTCCAGTTATTCGCTGTCGTTGCCATGTCATTTGCTTGCGTGCTGCATCTTGTCATGTCATCATGTGCATTGCATCATCACGTTTTCAAAACTTGCATTCGTCCGGGTTCTCCGAGTTCTCTCTGTTGTCCGTTCTGAGCCCAACCACACTTGCACGCGCCCGCGGCATGTCCGAAATAGTATTTTATAAGTGGCCCGAAAAATGTTCTCGGAATGGGATGAGAGTTGACGTGTGGTCTTATTATAGTGTAGATAGACCATCTGTCAAGTTTTCATCGCATTCGGAGTTCGTTTGATAGCCCAACCGTTAAACTATAGCGACAATATAGTCGGTCTAACGTCGGACGTTTTCGGTCTCCGGAAACAGTCGCCGGGTCTCTCTCTTCCCTTCTCTCAGCTCGAGACCGTCTGCACAACTCACTACCTACTGTGAGGCCCTACCTAACCTCTCTCGTCAGCTCGCGGCCCACCCCTCGCGCGTCCGAAAATTGTCCCGGACCCGACCCGAGCAGTCGTCACCGTCGTGTCCGGATCATCCCCAAACATCTAGAAACATCTCCTTTTTCCTATTTGGTCTTCCTATCTTTTATTTCTCGACCGTCCGATTAAAATCGGAGGAACCAAATACCCCTAACCAAAATTCTCGTTGCTATATAAATAAGTCCAACCCTAGCCTCCTGTTCCCCTCCTTGCGCCGCCACCCACTCCCTCGGGATCCTTCCCTGACCAGGTTCCTTTTTCCTCGGGATCTTGCCCGATCCAATCCAACCAGCCACCTCGACCTCCACCTTTGTGCACCCGTGTGCCACAAACACCGAGAATCCAGCCTCCTCTCGTGCCCGAGGGACTCCCCGAGCACCTCGTCCCCGCCGTCGCTAGTCGTCGGAACCAGCAGGCTGTCCTCGCCACCCCTGCTCCCTTCCTTTCTCTTTTCTTCGGTGAAGCTCTCAGCTCTCCCTCTCCCTCTCTGTGAACCAGGAACGCAACACCGAATCCTCCCCATGGCGCTGTCGCACGGGTCTAGGCGTCCCCCACCTCTGCATCGCTGGAGTCGCCAAGTTCCTGGCGCCGTCGCCGCAACCTGCGTCAGCCCCGCCATGAACTCCGTGGAGTTTTCCTCCGCTCTGGAGCTCCTTCCTCGACGCCGAGCTCGCCAAGCCCCGCCACCAGGGACCTCCTCTGCGCCCCGCTGACCTCCACCTGGACTCCCCTCTGCCGGCCTTCAACGCCGTCCAGCCTCACCCCGCCGGATCCGCGTCGTCCGTCTCCCTCCGCCTCGCCAAGTCCCACGCTGCCGTCGCTCTTCTTCCTGTCGAGAAGACGAGGATGGCGCCGCCTCTGTCGCGAGGGAGATGAGCGCCTCGCCTGCATCCATTGACCGCATTGTTCCCCTGCTTCGCTCACACGGGCCAGCCTCGCCTGTCGTAGATCCAGCCCATCTCCAGACCGCCTGCCTCCTGCGTGCCTGGGCCGCATTTGGCGCCAAGGCCCAGCGCACCGGTCGGCCACTGCTCCATCCAGCTGGGCTGAGGCCCATGGTGAGAGACCCCAGCCCCTCCTGTGCTCTGTTGGGCCAACCAGATCCGGCCTGAGCTGTATTTTTTTCCGCAGAACGTTTTAGCTAATTTCCTGAGTACTACCCGTTTTGCAGAATAGTCCCTAGAGTTCATGCATTTAATAACTCACAAGTGGTGCATCGGATTAAAACGTTTTATATATGAAAGTTGCTTAGAATTTTGTGTAGTTTCATAATATGTCATTTTCATCCATGTTTAAAATGCTTAAAATGATGTTTGTTTAATTGCTTAAATAACTTGCTAAAATGATTTAATTCATAACTAAATAACCGTAACTTGGAATTTAATAATCTTTATATGTAAATGGGGTAGAATTTTGCATAGTTTAACATGGTGGCATCACTTTGCATGTTTAACAATTATAAAATATGGTTTAGGGCAGAACAGTACCGAACCTAATATATGCATATGTGGATTACCGGAATTGTTGTTTGTTGCTTCTGGCCTCATTTAACCTTGACTAGATAGGTAGTTTTACTTTGCTTCACCCTCTTGCCATGTTTAACAACATTTAATATTGTTGGGTACATAAACGAGATCGAACTAAATACGTCATGTGGTGTTTTGTCAATATGCATCCCGATGCATATTGAGCTCCATTTAACTTGTAGTATTATTTGTGCATGTTGCCATGCCATGCCTCATTAAACCGGACATGCATCATACTTGGTTGTGCATCATGCCATGTTGATGTGTTGTTTGTTTACTATGATTGTTTGCTTCTTTCCGGTGTTGCTTCTTCGGGTTGGATCCGGTAACGTCGTATTGTGAGGATTCGTTCGACAACGTCCATTTGTCTTCTTCATGGACTCGTTCTTCTTCCTTGCGGGATTTCAGGCAAGATGACCATACCCTCGAAATCACTTCTATCTTTGCTTGCTAGTTGCTCGCTCTTTTGCTATGCCTATGCTGCGATACCTACCACTTGCTTATCATGCCTCCCATATTGTTGAACCAAGCCTCTAACCCACCTTGTCCTAGCAAACCGTTGTTTGGCTATGTTACCGCTTTGCTCAGCCCCTCTTATAGCGTTGTTAGTTGCAGGTGAAGATTGAAGTTTGTTCCTTGTTGGAACATGGAGATGTTGTTCCTTGTTGGAACATGTTTACTTGTTGGGATATCACAATATATCTTATTTAATTAATGCATCTATATACTTGGTAAAGGGTGGAAGGCTCGGCCTTATGCCGGGTGTTTTGTTCCACTCTTGCCGCCCTAGTTTCCGTCATATCGATGTTATGTTCCCGGATTTTGCGTTCCTTACGCGGTTGGGTTATAATGGGAACCCCTTGACAGTTCGCCTTGAATAAAACTCCTCCAGCATGGCCCAACATTGGTTTTACCATTTGCCACCTAGCCTCTTTTTCCCTTGGGTTAGGCCAGCCCAAGGGTCATCTTATTTTAACCCCCCCGGGCCAGTGCTTCCCTAAGTGTTGGTCCAACCCAGAGCACCGTGCAGGGCCATCCCTTGGCAACTTGGGTTACGTCGGCTCCTGTACGCTTAGCTTATCCGGTGTGCCCTGAGAACGAGATATGTGCAGCTCTTATCGGGATTGTCGGCACAGCGGGTGGTCTTGCTGGACTTGTTTTACCATTGTCGAGGATGTCTTGAAGAACTGGGATACCGAGTCTGATCGGAATGTCTCGGGAGGAGGTCTATTCCTTCGTTGACCGTGAGAGCTTGTCATGGGCTAAGTTGGGACACCCCTGCAGGGTTATGAACTTTCGAAAGCCGTGCCCGCGGTTATGGGCAGATGGGAATTTGTTAATGTCCGGTTGTAGAAAACCTGAAGTTGACCTTAATTAAAATGAATCAACTGCGTGTGTAACCGTGATGGTCTCTTTCCGGCGGAGTCCGGGAAGTGAACACGGCGTTGGAGTTATGCTTGACGTAGGTTGTTCTAGGATCACTTCTTGATCATACTTTTATCGACCGTGCTTTGCCTTCTCTTCTCGCTCTCATTTGCGTATGTTAGCCACCATATATGCTAGTCGCTTCCTGCAGCTCCACCTCATACCTTTACCTTACCCATAAGCTTAAATAGTCTTGATCGCGAGGGTGCGAGATTGCTGAGTCCCCGTGGCTCACAGATACTTCCAAAACCAGCTTGCAGGTGCCGATGAGTTCGTGTAGATGACGCAACCAAGCTCAAGGAGGAGCTCGATGAAGATCTTGTCCTTTGTGTTGTTTCGTTCTAGTTGATCAGTAGTGGAGCCCAGTTGGGGTCGATCGGGGACCGTGTCGCATTTGGGGTTCTTCTTTTATTTTGGCTCCGTAGTCGGGCCCTGATTGTATTTGGATGATGTAATGTTGTATTCATGTATTGTGTGAAGTGGCGATTGTAAGCCAACTATGTATCTCTTTCCCTTATGTATTACATGGGTTGTGTGAAGATTACCTCACTTGCGACATTGCTTTCAATGCGGTTATGCCTCTAAGTCGTGCTTCGACACGTGGGAGATATAGCCGCATCGAGGGCGTTTCAAGTGTTCAGGAGACCGCACAGGCAACCGCTCCGACCCTCAATTCGGAGCCAATTGCGCCATCCGTGGACAGGTGGATAGACCCCGCCTCGGAGGCCACATTCTTAGCGGTGATCGAGCCGAGTATCGACCTTACCCTTCATGAGAGTCGTGACGCCAAACTGCCGGATTCTTCCCTGGCCACAGACTCCGAACCGCCTGCGCCCGTGCCTATCGAATCCGACCGGGCGCCGATCATGGAGTTCACCTCCGCGGATATCTTTCAGCACTCGCCCCTCGGTGACATACTGAACTCATTAAGGTCTCTCTCCTTGTCAGAAGAGTCCTGGCCGAACTATGTCCGGCAGGATTGGGATGCGGATGATGAAGAAATTCCCCGCCCACCCACCACCCACTCAGTAGCCACTGTCGATGATTTGACCGACATGCTCGACTTCGACTCCGAAGACATCGACGGTATGGACGACGATGCAGGAGACGAACAAGAACCATTTCCCACAGGGCACTGGACAGCCACCTCATCATATGATATATATATATGGTGGACACACCCAAAGAAGGCAATGGCGACGGGACAGCGCAGGATGACCCCTCCAAGAAGCAACCCAAGCGCCGACATCAGCGGCGCCGCTCTAACTCTCGCCAAGGCAAAAGCGGTGATACCGGCACATGAGATAATAGCACTCCGGACAGTACCGAAGATGACGACAATCCCCTCCAGCAAGATTTAGAGCAGGAGGATGGAGAAGCCAGCCCTCCCGAGAGAGCGGTAGATGGAGAGGCGGAGGATGATAATTACATGCCTCCCTCCGAAGACATGGTAAGCCTCGACGATAACGAATTTGTCGTGCCTGAGGATCCTGTCGAGCAAGAGCGCTTCAAGCGCCGGCTTATAGCCACGACAAATAGCCTTAAGAAAAAGCAATAGCAGCTTCAAGTTGTGTGAAGATTACCTCACTTGCGACATTGCTTTCAATGCAGTTATGCCTCTAAGTCGTGCTTCGACACGTGGGAGATATAGCCACATCAAGGGCGTTTCAAGTTGGTATCAGAGCCTTCCCCGACCTTAGGAGCCCCCACTGCTTGATCGTTATTAGCAGCCGTTGTTGAGTCTAGAAAAATGTTTTGAGTCCTTTAGGATTATATATATCAGAGAGTTAGGAATTCTTTTTTACTTCCAAGTCTCCTCATCGCTCTGGTAAGGCTTCCTAACGTAGAGTTTTGACTCTTCTCTTCTCAAATTTCACTAAATTTTTTTTAGGATCACGCGGGTATCTTGGAATCGTTTCGATGGTTTTGTGACGAGAACATTGTCTTGGTGCCTCCTGTCAGGCGTTTTGTGGAAGTGACCCGGGGAGTTGAGCTCCGAGGTGTTGTCATCACAATTTTATCGTTGCAGTTCTGGAATACCTGAGTTTAGTACACCGACATCGAAAATCTCTTTTATGCAGTTCGTTGGTGAGATAACCTCGACGCCACCCAGTACTTGGGCGGGAGTTCGGGAGTATTGCCATAACTCGTATAACGGATGCTTTTCGAAGGTTGAGGTAGACGATTTCCGAAGGTTTCTTGGTGAAAGCACAAGTGCTCCCTAGGTGGTTTTGATAATTGATGACAACATATCTCTTGTTGGACTAACATTTCTATCTAGCATGTTTCAGATAAGTTCAACAATGGAGTGGCATGGACTAAAGGTTGTGGGAACTCCTTCAAGATGCTAAGGACAAAGGATTGGATAAAGCTTCAAGCTCAAGACTCTTCATTTTACATTTTAGTGATCCAAGATCACATTGAGTCCATAGGAAAAGCCAATACTATCAAGGAGGGATGAGGTGTTGCTTAATGAGCCTCTTGCTTCATGTGCTTAATGATATGCTCCAAAATCCTCAGCTACTTTCCCACTTCCACAAATGACCTAAACCCTAAGCCAAACTCGGTCATATCGATTCTTTCTATCCGGCGTCACCGAGTTTCACTTGTCATAAGCCACTGCCAAACCCTAGCAATTCGGTTCTACCGATAGGGATCTCGGTCTCACCGAGATGGGATTGCAAACTCTCTGTTTCCCTTTCGTAACTTTTCGGTCTCACCGAAAGAGCGAATCGGTCCCACCGAGATTGCAATGTAAACTCTTTGTTTCCCTTTTGTAACTTTTCGGTCTCACCGAAAGAGCAAATCGGTCCCACCGAGTTTGCCTGACCAACTCTCTGGTTAGCTTATTACCAAACTCGGTCTCACCGAGTTTGTGTAATCGGTCTCACCAAGATTACGTTATGCCCAAACCCTAACCATATCGGTCCTACCGAGTTGCATGTCAGTCCCACCGAAAATCTCTAACGGTCACTAGGTTTACCTTTTCGGTCCGACCGAGTTTGTTGATTCGGTCCCACCGAGATTGGAAAACTGTGTGTAACGGTTGGATTTTGTGTGGAGGCTATATATACCCCTCCACCTCCTCTTCATTCGTGGAGAGAGCCATCAGAACACATACACAATTCCAACTCATATGTTCTGAGAGAGAACCACCTACTCATGTGTTGAGACCAAGATATTCCATTCCTACCATATGAATCTTGATCTCTAGCTTTCCCCAAGTTGCTTTCCACTCAAACCTTCTTTCCACCAGATCCAAATCCTATGAGAGAGAGTTGAGTGTTGGGGAGACTATCATTTGAAGCACAAGAGCAAGGAGTTCATTACCTACACACCATTTGTTACTTCTTGGAGAGTGGTGTCTCCTAGATTGGCTAGGTGTTACTTGGGAGCCTCTGACAAGATTGTGGAGTTGAACCAAGGAGTTTGTAAGGGCAAGGAGATCGCCTACTTCGTGAAGATCTACCGCTAGTGAGGCAAGTCCTTCGTGGGCGATGGCCATGGTGGGATAGACAAGGTTGCTTCTTCGTGGACCCTTCGTGGGTGGTTGCTTCTTCGTGGACCCTTCGTGGGTGGAGCCCTCCGTGGACTCGCGCAACCATTACCCTTCGTGGGTGGAGCCCTCCGTGGACTCGCGCAACCGTTACCCTTCGTGGGTTGAAGTCTCCATCAACGTGGATGTAGGATAGCACCACCTATCCGAACCACGGGAAAAACATCCGTGTCTCCAATTGCGTTTGAATTCTCCAAACCCTTCTCCTTACATTCTTGCAAGTTGCATGCTTTACATTCCGCTGCTCATATACTCTTTGCATGCTTGCTTGATATGTATTGTGTATGTTGAAATTGTGCCTAAAACTCCACTCAAACCAAAAAGGCCTAAAAATTGCAACTTTAGCACTAAGTGTCTAATCACCCCCCCTCTAGACACATCTACTTCTAGATCCTACACTTGGTTATGTGTTGAAGGATGGATACAACTGGATGTAGGATTTGCTAGATTTGGGTGAGATATTATGCTTCCCCTGTATCCCCAACACCTGATTGCATAACCGGAAAGGTTCGGGAGTTTCATAGGTGGGAATTCAAGTAGCTCTTAGGATATCTTTCCGACAGATGTATGATTTGAAATTGGGGTTCGACGTCTAGTGGTCCGCCTATTCACGGTTGGTTTTACAGTGGTCTCGTTGTGTCTTAAAGAGTCCTTGGCTATGCCGACTCGGGGACGCTTCGTATGTCATGTGCACTGCCTTGTACATGATGGTGCTGTACGATCGAGCCCGTGTAGGCCCCACCACGAAAACTTTGGACGAAATCTCTATCATATGTTTGCTCCGGCTTATTTTGCAAGTCAATCCTTTGTTTTGTTTTGAGTTGTGGTATTCGAGTTGCTTCGAAGTCAAATGTTGATTCCATACCTTCTCTAAATGGTGTTCTCATATTTCTATGTGAATACTAATCCTTCTCGATCATCGAGTTTGTCATGTCAATCCTTTTCACCGGTGTGCTTCTCGTCAGGTGGATCCGATCATCTCTACATACGCAAGATCAAGTATCAGTTTCTTCTGAATGGTGTTTGTGTCATCCGTCTCCAAGTTGCCTTTGTTTTTCCCGCCCACCCACCCTTTTTCCTCAAAGACTCGGTTTTCTTAATCAAGCATACTTTTATTCTTGTGAAGTCTTCCTCTTCCTTTTCCATCAATATTATTATCCGGTGATTCTCATGAAGAGTCTAACGGAGTTTCAAGTTCATCATTCTTCATGTTTTTTTTCTTCTTCTCCGGTGGTTTCAAGTCAAGCTTTGTTGATCTTACCCTTTCCTCATTTCAATGCCTTCTCATACCGGTGCATCTCATAATAATTCGCTTCTCACTATTCATTTGTTCCGGCGTGCTCAAGCTTTCTCAAAAGGCTCGTCTTGTCATTCGAGATCCGTCCAACCTATTTCGGGGTTGTTATCTCATTCTAGCAATTCATTTCAACCGGTGCATCCTCTCTTTTAAATCGTTCAACGGTGTATCTTTTGAGTGGGCCCTAACCCATAGGTCTTTCTCCAGGATCTTACCCGACTCTTCTTATTTTACCGGAGTTTTTCCTCAAATCTTCTAAAGTTTGTCGTAAGAATGAATTATCATCAGTCAGATGTGTTTCTCCAAGATCTTTCAAATTATTTTCATCATTGGCTCAACTTTTCCATTTTCATTCCGGAGTGCCTCAACAATTTGGTGGTTTTTTCTCATCATGTGAAGACCGAAGAAGATTTTCTCCCAATCTTGTTCTTGTCTCTTCAAGACTCGTCATTCTAACTTGTTGCCATCCTCTCATAGTTGCTTTTGGATTGTGAGAATTTTTTTTCACCTATCCGGAGCAATTCAAGAGTCTTTTCAGTTTGATTCTCCGGAGCCCATCATCTAAGATTTATTCATTCTCAGCTGTCAGTCATCATTCTCTAAATCTTACCGGGGCATCATTCAAATTTCTCTAATCACCTCGGGATCTCTTCGTTCACTTGAATCTAAATTCTCTCAAGTATCTTCGTTCATTTCATAATTCTTCCCGGTGTTTATTTATCTTTTCTTCGTTCTTTTTCAATTCTTACAGTGGTTCTTCCAAGATTTTGTCTTCCTTCGTTCATCATATCAATTTATTCGTTATTTCAACCCGACCGGTGGTTCATGGAAGACCTTTCAAAATTGACGCTATATCTATCTTAATCCTTTCTACGAGAATAAGTAGTATGCCAATTCCATTGCTTGTCATCAATTTTAATTGTTGAAGGATACGCATAACATAATTCTTATTCTTGTTCCATCCAAGTGATTAATTCCTTTTTCCAGAGTGGTTCATCATATCACATTCTCAGTTCGAGATGCGTTATCTTTTCTTTTCTGGAGTTCCAAGCTCTAATTATCACAGAGATCCATCTAAATCATTACAAGGTTTCACCTTGTGTTCCCACCTTCTCTTTATCTTCGTAATTCTTTTGTTTACCGGAGTTCTTCACTAAGGTTCTACATGATGGTCCATAAAGGATTTAATCCTTTCTCGAAGTGTTCATCAAGATTCTTTTAGAGGAGCTCAAGCTTTCTTCTTCTTGCGATCCAGAGTGCAATTCTTTCTTCCGTATCATTGGAGGTGGTATTATGTCATTCTTGATAATTTGACTTCATGCTTCATGATTCACATATTGTTAAGTATGATGTATTTTAAATCCATCAATCTCTTCTTTGGAGTTATCTTGGGTTATATTTCACGTAAAGCCTTCCCTAAGGTTTGTTGCTATCTATGGTGCTTATAAAGGACCCAAGTTCTTCTTTATCCTCCCGGTGAAATATTTTCTTGTCTCCTTGTTCATATCAATACAATTCTTTTTCCCGTGAGTGGCAGGTTGTCATCTCTTAATTTGGGATGTATTCCATAAGGCCACATCAAGGTTATTCTTTTCATTGTTGGGGTTCCAACAACTCCGCTCGACCCGTCTCCTAAGGATGCCTTCTCAAGCTCTTTTGTGGCAGAAGTTGGCATTTTCTTCTCCATTCTTTTATTTCAATTATCTATATTCTATTCTTTCGTTCCGGAGGCATTGTGATGTTGCTCTTTTCAACCCATCATCTTGTTTGTCAAAGAGCATGTTTTTTTTGTGCTTATCCATTTAACCGGAGTGTTGTGTCCTCTGCTCAAGTTCTTTCATTTTATCAAGCCTTGCATATCTTTCCAACCAGAGTGCTGTTCGAATTTGTTCTTCCTTGTTATTTTTTTCCTAACGGAGTGCTTTCAACTTCGCTCTTTCTCGTTGCATTCTTTCTTTCAATTTGTTCAACCTCTCAAGGCTGGTGGTTTCACTCATTTTTCAAAGAAGCAACTTAGTTTTACCTCTTCTCTGTCTCTTCCGTTTTCTCTCCGGTGCCATTCTAGATCTCGGGACGAGATCCTCTCGTAGTGGTGGAGTGTTGTGACACCCCGAGACTGATGTGCCAGGTGTCGTCCAGTTATTCGCTGTCGTTGCCATGTCATTTGCTTGCGTGTTGCATCTTGTCATGTCATCATGTGCATTGCATCATCACGTTTTCAAAACTTGCATTCGTCCGGGTTCTCCGAGTTCTCTCTGTTGTCAGTTTTGAGCCCAACCACACTTGCACGCGCCCGCGGCATGTCCGAAATAGTATTTTATAAGTGGCCGGAAAAATGTTCTCGAAATGGGATGAGAGTTGACGTGTGGTCTTATTATAGTGTAGATAGACCGTCTGTCAAGTTTTCATCGCATTCGGAGTTCGTTTGATAGCCCAACCGTTAAACTATAGCGACAATATAGTTGGTCTAACATCGGACGTTTTCGGTCTCCGGAAACAGTCGCCGGGTCTCTCTCTTCCCTTCTCTTAGCTCGAGACCGTCTGCACAGCTCACTACCTACTGTCAGGCCCTACCTAACCTCTCTCGTCAGCCTGCGGCCCACCCCTCGCACGTCCGAAAATTGTCCCGGACCCGACCCGAGCAGTCGTCACCGTCGTGTCCGGATCATCCCCAAACATCTACAAAACATCTCCTTTTTCCTATTTGGTCTTCCTATCTTTTATTTCTCGATCGTCCGATTAAAATCGGAGGAACCAAATACCCCTAACCAAAAATTCTCGTTGCTATATAAATAAGTCCAACCCTAGCCTCCTGTTCCCCTCCTTGCGCCGCCACCCACTCCCTCGGGATCCTTCCCCGACCAGGTTCCTTTTTCCTCGGGATCTTGCCCGATCCAATCCAACCAACCACCTCGACCTCCTCCTTCGTGCACCCGTGTGCCGCGAACGCCGAGACTCCAGCCTCCTCTCGTGCCCGAGGGGCTCCCCGAGCACCTCATCCCCGCCGTCGCTAGTCGCCAGAACCAGCAGGCTGTCCTCGCCACCCCTGCTCCCTTCCTTTCTCTTTTCTTCGGTGAAGCTCTCAGCTCTCCCTCTCCCTCTCTGTGAACCAGGAACGCAACACCGAATCCTCCCCATGGCGCTGTCGCACGGGTCTAGGCGTCCCCCACCTCTGCGTCGCCGGAGTCGCCAAGTTCCTGGTGCCGTCGCCGCAACCTGCGTCAGCCCCGCCATGAACGCCGTGGAGTTTTCCTCCGCTCCGGAGCTCCTTCCTCGACGCCGAGCTCGTCAAGCCCCGCCACCAGGGACCTCCTCTGCGCCCTGTTGACCCCCGCCTGGACTCCCCTCCGCCGGCCTTCAACGCCGTCTAGCCTCACCCCGCCGGATCCGCGTCGTCCGTCTCCCTCCGCCTCGCCAAGTCCCATGCTGCCGCTGCTCTTCTTCCTGTCGAGAAGACAAGGATGGCGCCACCTCTGTCGCGAGGGAGACGAGCGCCTCGCCCGCATCCGTTGACCGCATCGCTCCCCTGCTTCGCTCGCACGGGCCGGCCTCGCCTGCCGTAGATCCTGCCCATCTCCAGACCGCCTGCCTCCTGCGTGCCTGGGCCGCATTTGGCGCCAAGGCCCAGCGCACCAGTCGGCCACTGCTCCATCCAGCTGGGCTGAGGCCCATGGTGAGAGACCCCCAGCCCCTCCTGTGCTCCGTTGGGCCAACCAGATTCGGCCCGAGCTGTATTTTTTTTCCACAGAACATTTTAGTTAATTTCCTGAGTACTACCCGTTTTGTAGAATAGTCCCTAGAGTTCATGCATTTAATAACTCACAAGTGGTGCATCGGATTAAAATGTTTTATATATGAAAGTTGCTTAGAATTTTGTGTAGTTTCATAATATGTCATTTTCATCCATGTTTAAAATGCTTAAAATGATGTTTGTTTAAATTTGCTTAAATAACTTGCTAAAATGATTTAATTCATAACTAAATAACCCTAACTCGGAATTTAATAATCTTTATATGTAAATGGGGTAGAATTTTGCATAGTTTAACATGGTGGCATCACTTTGCATGTTTAACAATTATAAAATATGGTTTAGGGCAGAACAGTACCGAACCTAATATATGCATATGTGGATTACTGGAATTGTTGTTCGTTGCTTCCGGCCTCATTTAACCTTGACTAGATAGGTAGTTTTACTTTGCTTCACCCTCTTGCCATGTTTAACAACATTTAATATTGTTGGGTACATAAACGAGATCGAATTAAATACGTCATGTGGTGTTTTGTCAATATGCATCCCGATGCATATTGAGCTCCATTTAACTTGTAGTATTATTTGTGCATGTTGCCATGCCATGCCTCATTAAACCGGACATGCATCATACTTGGTTGTGCATCATGCCATGTTGATGTGTTGTTTGTTTACTATGATTGTTTTCTTCTTTTCGGTGTTGCTTCTTCGGGTTGGATCCGGTAACGTCGTGTTGTGAGGATTCGTTCGAGAACGTCCATTTGTCTTCTTCATGGACTCGTTCTTCTTCCTTGCGGGATTTCAGGCAAGATGACCATACCCTCGAAATTACTTCTATCTTTGCTTGCTAGTTGCTCGCTCTTTTGCTATGCCTATGCTGCGATACCTACCACTTGCTTATCATGCCTCCCATATTGTTGAACCAAGCCTCTAACCCACCTTGTCCTAGCAAACCGTTGTTTGGCTATGTTACCGCTTTGCTCAGCCCCTCTTATAGCGTTGTTAGTTGCAGGTGAAGATTGAAGTTTGTTCCTTGTTGGAACATGGAGATATTGTTCCTTGTTGGAACATGTTTACTTGTTGGGATATCACAATATATCTTATTTAATTAATGCATCTATATACTTGGTAAAGGGTGGAAGGCTCGGCCTTATGCCGGGTGTTTTGTTCCACTATTGCCGCCCTAGTTTCCGTCATATCGGTGTTATGTTCCCGGATTTTGCGTTCCTTATGTGGTTGGGTTATAATGGGAACCCCTTGACAGTTCGCCTTGAATAAAACTCCTCCAGCATGGCCCAACATTGGTTTTACCATTTGCCACCTAGCCTCTTTTTCCCTTGGGTTAGGCCAGCCCAAGGGTCATCTTATTTTACCCCCCCGGGCCAGTGCTTCCCTAAGTGTTGGTCCAACCCAGAGCACCGTGCAGGGCCATCCCTTGGAAACTTGGGTTACGTCGGCTCCTGTACGCTTAGCTTATCCGGTGTGCCCTGAGAACGAGATATGTGCAGCTCTTATCGGGATTGTCGGCACAGCGGGTGGTTCTTGCTGGACTTGTTTTACCATTGTCGAGGATGTCTTGAAGAACTGGGATACCGAGTCTGATCGGAATGTCTCGGGAGGAGGTCTATTCCTTCGTTGACCGTGAGAGCTTGTCATGGGCTAAGTTGGGACACCCCTGCAGGGTTATGAACTTTCGAAAGCCGTGCCCGCGGTTATGGGCAGATGGGAATTTGTTAATGTCCGGTTGTAGAAAACCTGAAGTTGACCTTAATTAAAATGAATCAACTGCGTGTGTAACCGTGATGGTCTCTTTCCGGCGGAGTCCGGGAAGTGAACACGGCGTTGGAGTTATGCTTGACGTAGGTTGTTCTAGGATCACTTCTTGATCATACTTTTATCGACCGTGCTTTGCCTTCTCTTCTCGCTCTCATTTGCGTATGTTAGCCACCATATATGCTAGTCGCTTCCTGCAGCTCCACCTCATACCTTTACCTTACCCATAAGCTTAAATAGTCTTGATCGCGAGGGTGCGAGATTGCTGAGTCCCCGTGGCTCACAGATACTTCCAAAACCAGCTTGCAGGTGCCGATGAGTTCGTGTAGATGACGCAACCAAGCTCAAGGAGGAGCTCGATGAAGATCTTGTCCTTTGTGTTGTTTCGTTCTAGTTGATCAGTAGTGGAGCCCAGTTGGGGTCGATCGGGGACCGTGTCGCATTTGGGGTTCTTCTTTTATTTTGGCTCCGTAGTCGGGCCCTGATTGTATTTGGATGATGTAATGCTTTATTCATGTATTGTGTGAAGTGGCGATTGTAAGCCAACTATGTATCTCTTTCCCTTATGTATTACATGGGTTGTGTGAAGATTACCTCACTTGCGACATTGCTTTCAATGCGGTTATGCCTCTAAGTCGTGCTTCGACACGTGGGAGATATAGCCGCATCGAGGGCGTTTCAAGTGTTCAGGAGACCGCACAGGCAACCGCTCCGACCCTCAATTCGGAGCCAATTGCGCCATCCGTGGACAGGTGGATAGACCCCGCCTCGGAGGCCACATTCTTAGCGGTGATCGAGCCGAGTATCGACCTTACCCTTCATGAGAGTCGTGACGCCAAACTGCCGGATTCTTCCCTGGCCACAGACTCCGAACCGCCTGCGCCCGTGCCTATCGAATCCGACCGGGCGCCGATCATGGAGTTCACCTCCGCGGATATCTTTCAGCACTCGCCCCTCGGTGACATACTGAACTCATTAAGGTCTCTCTCCTTGTCAGAAGAGTCCTGGCCGAACTATGTCCGGCAGGATTGGGATGCGGATGATGAAGAAATTCGCCGCCCACCCACCACCCACTCTGTAGCCACTGTCGATGATTTGACCGACATGCTCGACTTCGACTCCGAAGACATCGACGGTATGGACGACGATGCAGGAGACGAACAAGAACCATTTCCCACAGGGCACTGGACAGCCACCTCATCATATGATATATATATATGGTGGACACACCCAAAGAAGGCAATGGCGACGGGACAACGCAGGATGACCCCTCCAAGAAGCAACCCAAGCGCCAACGTCAGCGGCGCCGCTCTAACTCTCGCCAAGGCAAAAGCGGTGATACCGGCACAGGAGATAATAGCACTCCGGACAGTGCCGAAGATGACGACAATCCCCTCCAGCAAGATTTAGAGCAGGAGGATGGAGAAGCCAGCCCTCCCGAGAGAGCGGCAGATGGAGAGGCGGAGGATGATAATTACATGCCTCCCTCCGAAGACGTGGTAAGCCTCGACGATGACGAATTTGTCGTGCCTGAGGATCCTGTCGAGCAAGAGCGCTTCAAGCGCCGGCTTATAGCCACGACAAATAGCCTTAAGAAAAAGCAATAGCAGCTTCGAGCTGATCAAGATTTGCTAGCTGACAGATGGACTGAAGTCCTTGCGGCCGAGGAATATGAACTCGAACGCCCCTCCAAGAGTTACCCAAAGCGCAGGCTGCTACCCCAACTAGAGGAGGAAGCATTAAAACCTACATCTCTAGCGTATGACGCGGCTGATCGGCCACCTCGTGGCCGCAACAGAGAGGCATTTCTGCCAAAAGCTCAGCCCGCACCCCGATGCCACTCAAATAAAAATGTCAAGGCACGGGGAAACACACTAGACCTGCGAGACGTATTGGAGGACAAAGCAAAACACGCAAGATCGATCTACGGATCATGAGGGCGCGCCACTATGCGAGACGATAACCGTCACGCCGGATACAGTAAAAGTAAATCCAGTCGGGCCAAACACAGCGGACAAGACTCATTTGAGCTGCGTCATGATATACCCAGTATAGATGCGCCGCACATCCCCTATGCTTCACAGACGAAGTAATGGATCACCAAATCCCAGAGGGTTTCAAACCCGTAAATATCGAATCATATGATGGTACAACAGATCCTGCGGTATAGATCGAGGACTTCCTCCTGCACATCCACATGGCCCGCGGTGACGATCTACACGCCATCAAATACGTCCCACTCAAACTCAAAGGACCCGCTCGGCATTGGCTCAACAGCCTGCCAGCAGAATCCATTGGCTGTTGGGAAGATCTGGAAGCCGCATTCCTCAAAAACTTCCAGGGCACTTATGTGCGACCACCAGATGCCGATGACTTGAGCCACATAATTCAGCAGCCAGAGGAATCAGCCAGGCAATTTTGGACATGGTTACTGACAAAGAAAAATCAAATCGTCGACTGTCCGGATGCAGAGGCCCCAGCAGCTTTTAAGCACAACATCCATGACGAGTGGCTCGCCCAGCACCTTGGCCTAGAAAAGCCGAAATCTATGGCAGCCCTCACGACACTCATGACCCGCTTTTGCGCGGGAGAGGACAGCTGGCTGGCTCACGGCAATAACAGTTCAAAGAACCATGGTACTTTGGATACCAAGGATAGAAATGGTAGGTCACGTCGCAACAAACACAAGCGCCGCATCAACAGCGACAATACCGAGGATACGGTAGTCAACGCCGGATTCAGAGGCTCTAAACCCGGTCAGTGGAAAAAGCCATTCAAAAGAAGCACTCCGGGCCTGTCCAGTTTGGACTGTATACTCGATCGCTCGTGTCAAATACACGACACCCCCGACAAGCCAGCCAACCACACCAACAGGGAATGTTGGGTGTTCAAGAAGGTCGGCAAGTTAAATGCCGAAAACAAGGATAAGGGGCTACATAGCGATGACGAGGAGGAGCCCCGGCCGCCGAACACCGGAGGACAAAAGAGGTTCCCCCACAAGTGCGGACAGTGAACATGATCTACGCAACCCACATCCCCAAGAGGGAGCGGAAGCGTGCGCTAAGGGACGTATATGAGTTGGAGCCAGTCGCCCCAAAGTTCAACCCATGGTCCTCCTGTCCGATCACCTTCGATAGCAGGGACCACCCCACTAGTATCCATCATGGCGGATTCGCCGCACTGGTCCTAGACCCAATCATCGACGGATTCCACCTTTCTCGAGTCCTTATGGATGGCGGCAGCAGCCTAAACCTGCTTTATCAGGACACAGTGCGCAAAATGGGTATAGACCCCTCAAGGATCAAACCCACAAAAACGACCTTCAAAGGCGTCATACCAGGTGTAGAGGCCCATTGCACATGCTCAGTCAAACTAGAAGTGGTCTTCGGATCCCCGGATAACTTCCGAACCGAGGAGTTAATCTTTGATATAGTCCCGTTCTGCAGTGGCTATCACGCACTGCTCGGGAGAACCTCATTTGCGAGATTCAATGCGGTACCGCATTATGCATACCTCAAGCTCAAGATGCCAGGACCTCGGGGGGTCATCACAGTCAATGGAAACACAGAGCGCTCTCTCCGCACGGAGGAGCACACTGCGGCCGTCGCAACTGAAGCACAAAGCAGCCTCTTCAGGCAATCCACCAGTTCGATGATTAAACACCCGGACACCGTCAAGCGTGCCCGGAGTAATCTGCAACAAGACCGCCTGGCACGTTCTGAGCTCGCATAGCAATGCGGCCCCCACCCCAGTCCCAGCCAAACAGCGAAATCCGTGCCACGCGTACATAATTACGCATTGAAAATACCATGGGCATAGGTGGGGGGGCACGACTATGGCACACCCCAAAACGTGGTTCAACCGCACTAGGGGCTTCCCGCTTTGTTATTTTTTCTCTCTTTCAGGAATTTATTTTCTGGAAACCCCGTCCGGCAGTACGATTGCCGGACACACGATACAACTACCAAGGAGGCAGAAAGCTACGTCACACCATGGAACTCCCAGGTGGTCTCTGATAACGAGTGAAATACCTGCTTTAAATACCATTCCTCAGCTTGCCCTTGGAGGGGACATGTCAAATAGTCCTACTTTTTGCTTATCGCACTACTTGTATCATTCTGCTTCGACGCACCTTTTTGAATAAACAATGCATAGCACTAGACTATCACCACATTCTCTATTCTTATATATATATATGTTCATTCATGACATTCAGCAACCGTACACTCTGGTACGGCCAATACGCCACGGGCTTAAGCGTACCCCATAATACGGCGTGAGAAGTCCGAACACTGTCGACAGTGCGGCACCCCGAACTTGTAGCGTTATATGCATCAGCTCCGAATCATGTCTTGGGTCAATAGTTGGGTTTGCCCGGCTCCCATGTTTTGGTACCTTACGTTCCGCTATATCGGCTAAGGTAGCACTGGGAGAACTACTGCGATTGTGCCCCGGTTCATCTGGGCAAGCACCTCAGTAGAGAAAGCTAAAACTGACTGTCATGATAAGGCGAGAGCTGGTTGCTGTTCGAGAGGTCTCGAGTCCCTAAAGACTTATGCCGCTTAGGGCGAGGAGTCGGCTTTGTCCGGCTTAGGCGTGTATAGCGCCCCGAATTCGGCCTTCCGAATACTAGGGGCTTCGCCAAAATTTAAAATTGTAGACTTCTATGGCTAAGTGAGAGTGATAAAGCATTATAGTCCGATTGCCTTGTTCGTTGTGCTGAGCACCTCCCTCGAAGGACCCAACAATGGGAAAAAGAGTGCTCAGATTTATCCCGAACACCCCAGCACTCGTGGCATGGGGGCAGAAGGCGACGACTGGCCATCTCTCAGATTTGATAAACAGCCGCACAGAAGGTAATATTTTAAATTCAAACAAGCGTTGCATAGCGCACATGAACAAGTTTTCATAATACAGGATCACACGAGCAATTTCATTCAAAAAATACATCCTTTGCACACTCGTCCGCCACAAGACGGGCACCCTTCAGGACACCCTCATAATACATTTCAGGGTGGCGATGCTCCTTGCCCTGCGGCGGCCCCTCCTTCACCAGCTTCTCGGCGTCCATGTTGGCCCAGTGCACCTTCGCACGGGCAAAAGCCCGGCGTGCACCTTCAATGCAGATGGACCGCTTTATGACTTCCAGCCGTGGGCAGGCATCCACAAGCCGCCTCACCAGGCCGAAGTAGCTGTTGGGAAGGGAGTCGCCAGGCCACATCCGAACTATAAGGCCCCTCATGGCCTATTCGGCCGCCTTGTGCAGCTCAACCAGTTGGTTCAGCTGGTCGCTCACAAGCATCGGGTGTTCTGTCCCAGTATACTGAGACCAGAACAACTTCTCCGTCGAGCTTCCCTCCTCCGTCTGGTAGTACTTTGCGGCATCCGACACACTGCGGGGCAAATCTGCGAATGCTCCTAGAGAGGTCCGGACTCGGGTAAGTAACAAGTAATTTACTTTCACATGCTTGCTTTGCATAATGAATGCCTTACCCACCGCTATCTTCCTCATCGCCTCTATTTCTTGGAGGGCCTTTTGGGCTTCAGCCTTGGCATGCTTTGTGCTCTCGAGGGCCGCAGCAAGCTCGGACTCTCGCGTCTTCGAGTCAAGCTCCAAAGTCTCGTGCTTCTTCACGAGATCCTGGAGCTCTTGCTGCACCCCGCCCACCCGTGCCTCTTGTTTCTCCCGCTCGGTGCGCTCCTCGGCCGCTTTGTTTTCGGCCTCGGACAGTGCTTGCTTCAGGGTCGCCACTTCGGTCGTGGCCCCTGGCACATCCATGATGATCCTATCATTTTGCAACCACATCTTATATATATATATATAGACAAGGTATTACTTACCTTTGTTCTCCTCGAGCTGCCTCTTGGCAAGGCCGAGTTCTTTCTCGGACCGCTCGAGGTTCTGCTTTAGTGCGGCGACCTCCGCAGTCAGTGCGGCAGAGGTCAGCAACGAAGCCTGCATACACATATAGACATACTTGTATTAGACTCCTGCAGATATTATTTGATCCTCTATTTGGCTTTTCTTTGTGAACACCAAACAGAGCATCAGGGGCTACTGTCTATGTGGTAATATTTTCCTATATTTTAAATACTTACCTCAAAGCCTGTTAGAAGGCTGGCATAGGCTTCAGTCAGTTCGCTCTGGGCGGACTGAACCTTCTTGATCACCGCACTCATAATAGTGCGGTGCTCTTCGTCAATGGAAGCGCCGCGAAGCGCTCCCAGCAGGTTGTCCAGTGCCTCTGGATAGACAGAGGTCACCGGCACGGGCGGCTTGCCCCTCTTGGCAGGGTGCCGCCTGCCGGAGTCCGGAACCACTGGAGGTTCCGGCGCGGTGTTCGGCTGAGGGCCGAACTTGGAGCCCTTGGGAGTCTTGCTCCCTTTGCGCCTGGAGTCCGGAAGGTCGCCTTGAGGTCCCTCCAGGACTACCTCCCCTCGGTTAGGTGCCCCTTGAGACAATACCTCGACATTGTCCGTAGGGCGAGGAGAGGAGGCGGTTGGAAGTGACTCGCTATTCATATCCGACGAGTCCAAGGAACCGTCCGATGAGGATACGTCGATGCGGGCTCAGAACGGACTGCATGATCATATTCTATGTTAGGAGAAGTAGTGCAAAGTATGCTATGAGTTACTCTGGTATCCGAATACTTACGACTTCGCTAGGGGCTTGGCCCTGAGTAGCCACTCGTCTTCGCTGTCGGCGGCAGTGGTGGAACAGTACGGAAGGAGAGTCCTTCCCCTCTTGGACCCTCCAGCCTCCCCGGTTGGGGCAGCCTTCCTTTTCCTGTCTCCCCTGGCTATCTATGCTTTTCTCATCTCAAACTCTATTCATGCTGCATCACAAAGTTTGATCAAGTCAGATTCGAACCACTCTCTGTGAGGAGCACTCAGAGTCCTCGATTCGTCATAGACTTAAACTTCCAAAACTTCTTTGTGTGTTTCGGTCTGACCGATTCATCCATTTCGGTCATACCAAGATCACTAAGTCGATCTAGGTTTTCAATCTCGGTGCAACCAATTCGAACTTTTCGGTCACACCGAGTTTCAGTAACTGCTTGCAGTTATGAATCTCGGTGCCACCGAGTTGTTCCACTCGGTCACACTGACAGGGTCAGGCTATATATATATCCATGGGTCAAATTTTGGAAAACTTTCCGAACCTCCTCGCCCGCACTTAGCCTGCTCTGCCTCGCTGGGTCTCCGGATCATCCTCCTCGTTGCCAGCCGCCTCCTGTCACTGGTCTCCGCCGCTGTCAACGGGAATCATCCCCACCGTTGCCGCTGTAGCGAGTTCATCGCCGAACTAGGGTATGAACTTGATCACTGTGCTATCCTTATCTGATTCCTAGCACATTGTGTTCGCCATGAATCTTGCCACGATTGAAACTATCTTATCCAGTCAAAACACTCTGTAGTTTAGTCGTGAATTGAAAATTTAGGGTTAGGTTTCCGCCGAAACCATCTCGGACCGACCGAGTTGATGAAATTGGTTGCACCGATTTGGCTCAGGCCATTGCACATGTGATTCTCGGTCTGACCGAGAATTGCAAATCGGTGTGACCGAGTTCAGCATTTTGTGAAACCCTAGCAATCTCGGTGCCACCGAACTGTGACTCGGTCTGACCGAGTTCACTAGTTTAGGTTCCAAAAGCTGCTTCGGTATCACCGAGTTTGCAAATCGGTAGATCCGAAATGCTTTCTATGGAAAACTAAAACTAAGTTTTTAATTCATTCTCTTGCAAAAACCTCTGTACTCTGTGATGCACATCCACTCTACCTCATCTATAATCTATTCACAGGGTTAGCTGTGAGAGATTGCATTATGTCTGATCAAAGTGACAGTCAGAACAAGTCAGAGGAGCAGGTTCACTTGAGTGAGGGCACTAGTCCCTCTAGCAGCTCAGATGATGGAAGCAGGAGCACACCCAGAAACTTGCCAAAAGCTGCCACCAGGGCCAGAAAGAAGAAAACTTCTGAATCTGATGATGAAGACTATGTGGCAGTTGAGGATGAGGCCACTTCCAAGAAGAAAGTGGTTAAAAAGGAATATAGCACTGCTGCTGCCACCAAGCCAGGAATGAAGCAAAAGGTTCCTACCAAGAGAGCTCCAATGTCTAAAGCTAGAGCATCCACTCAAGAGACTTTGGGATCTGCACCCAAAGAGCAGGTTGTGGCAGAAAGGAAAAGGAAAGAGAGGGTCAAGATGACCACTGCCAGAGTGCTTGGGAGATCCTCAATCATGAAAGACTCTGAAGAAGAGGAAGAGGAACAGGATGCAGCACCAGCACCCAAAGCTCAAAAGCTTATGGGAGATGCTATAAGGGCAGGGGCTATTCCATCTAAGCCTAAGACTGCTCCTAAGACTGCTGCTCCAGCTCCAAATCCAAAACCAAAGAGGAGCACCAGGAACATCCCTGCTGACGAGAAGAACAAGGCCCCAGTGCCTGAAGCTGAAATGGAAGAAGAAGATGATGAGTCACATGTCTTGAGGAAGTTGAAGCCAAAAATTCCAGATCACAATGATGCTCATCCAGTTGCTGAGAACATGAAGATAAGGAAGGATTCAGGATTGAGGCTATGGAGGGAGTCAGATCCATATGCCACCAGAAGGAGAACTGTTGTGGACTACAGGTTCCATACCAAAGAACAACAGGATTTCTATGAGACTATCTTACTTGACAAGAAGCCCATAGTGTGACATGAGATGGGTTGATTGGAAATTCATTGAGGAAAATGAGGATCACTTCCCTGGTGTATATGACAACTTCAAGGCGTGTGGAGTCGATGAGTTTGTGGCTCAGAAGCTCACAAAGTGGAATGATGAGCTCATCATGTAGTTCTACTCCACAGCTCATTTCTACCTAGATGGAAGAATTGTCTCGATGTCTGAAGGCACTACGTACCAGTCAACAGTTGTAGAATGGGCTCAGTTGATCAATGCCCTAGAAGAACAAGAAGATGACTTGGATGTCTATGACAAGAAGAAGAAGGATCACAACACCATGGCACACATGTACAAAGAGATCCCAGATGCTGCTCTTGAGACACACAAGTTTGGATCAGTACATTACCTTCTGTCAGGCTTGCCAACAGTCAACTGGATCCTCAGGCACACTCTCTTGCCAAAGTCATGTGATCACAAGATGATTAGAGGTCACTCCATCAACTTGCTGCACATTTTTGTTGTTCCACAAAAGTTCAAGGTCATGAGTCTTATAGTTGAAACTATCAAGAGGACAGCTGCTGACCAAAAGAGGAGTTGTGGGTATGCCCCACAGATCCAGGAGTTGATTAACTCCAAGATGGGCACTGGCACATATCTGCTGGACAAGGAGCACCTGCCTATCTATCCAGACTTTGAGGACAACCAAGTGGTGATGAATGAGGATGAACCATCTTCTGTGCACGTTCAAGCAAAGAGGGAGAAGGCAAAGGCTGAGAAAGCTGCAAAGATGCCAACCATGGAAGAGGCATCTCAGTATCTTCTGAAGAGTAAGCAAGATCAGCTTGGCTACTTGATTGCATCCACTCTAAGGATTGAGAAAGGGATGGCCACCCTAACTCAAAACCAGGAGAGCTTGGAAAGGATCATAGAGCAGAAATTCTATGACATGGATGTGAAGGTGACTGAGATCCAGTCTTTTGTGGAGCAACTTCAAGATGACATGCAGGAGAGGAAGGGCAAGACAACCACTGATGCATTTGCCAGAGTGCCTAGAGCTCAGAGGTCTGCTGCAGTGCCTGTTGCAGACACCAGAGCCACTTCATCTGCACCAGCTACAGCTTCAGTGCCACCAGCTCCAGCACCTACTCCATCAGCTCCATCTACATCGACTGAAGCCTTCGTTCTTGGAGTTATCCAGACACCACCACCTGAAGACCAAGCCTGAGAGACGATTTAGTGCTATGCATTTTCTATGAACTTTTTGGTTACTTGTTCCCAAAGGGGGAGAAAAATGTATAGATCATAGGCTTCGAGAGAGAGCGTTGCCTTTTTATTCTCTCTTGCTTTGGTGGTCGAACTTTATTTGCTTGTTTGAGATACTTTCTGTCTGCGTGATACTTGGATGATCATGTGTGTTTGATCATATGCTACATTAATGCTTGTTGGATGACATTATCATTTTATCCCTATATGATCATTCACTTTGCTTGGTGATGAGTGCATGTATTTAATTATTATCATTTTGAGCGCTCCACCAAGATGTATGTGACATGGAAGAGTAACCCATGAGCCTAACTCTCTGTGCATTTGCAGTCCAAAGCAAATCATAAACTATGCACAAATTTAGGGGGAGCTCTTGCTTTTCACATACTTCTCAAAGCGACAATGTTTTTCACTCTTACTATCATTCGTCGAAGCTTTGATCTATATGTTGTCATCAATTGCCAAAAAGGGGGAGATTGAAAGTGCAACTGTCCCTGGGTGGTTTTGGTAATTCCTAACAACATATAGCTCATTGAGCTAACATTATTCCAAGATTAATATTTCAAGAAAAGCTCAATGAATGGCATGGCATGGATAAGGAAAGTGGACCCCTCAAAATATTAAGGACAAAAAGATTGGCTCAAGCTCAAAGCTCAAGACTCTACATTTTATATTTTAGTGATCCAAGATCACATTGAGTCTATAGGAAAAGCCAATACTATCAAGGAGGGATGAGGTGTTGTTTGATGAGGTTCTTGCTTCATAGTGCTTAGTGATATGCTCCAAAACCCTCAACTACCTTCCCACATCCACATATGACCTAAACCAAAAGTCAAACTCGGCCCCACCGATTCTTTCTATCCGGCGCCACCGAGTTCAGATGTCATAGCCACTGCCACAAACCCTAGGCAAATCGGTCTCACTGATAGGGATCTCGGTCACACCGAGATGGGGTTGTAATCTCTCTGTTTCCCTTCATAACGTTTCGGTCCTACCAAGATAAGCGATCGGTCCCACCGAGATTGCAATGTAAACTCTCCGTTTCCCTTTTGTAACATTTCGGTCCCACCAAAATGAGCAAATCGGTCCCACCGAGTTTACCTGACCAACTCTCTGGTCAGCTTATTACCAAAATCAATCTCACCGAGTTTGTGTAATCGGTCACACCAAGATTACGTTATGCCCTAACCCTAACCATATCGGTCCTACCGAGTTGCATCTCAGTCCCACCGAAAATCCTAACGGTCACTAGGTTTGCTAAATCGGTCCGACCGAGTTTCTCAATTCGGTCTCACCGAGATTGGTAAATTGTGTGTAACGGTTAGTTTTTGTGTGGAGGCTATATATACCCCTCCACCCACTCTTCATTCGTGAAGAGAGCCATCAGAACATACCTACACTTCCAATACACATTTTCTGAGAGAGAACCACCTACTCATGTGTTGAGGCCAAGATATTCCATTCCTACCATATGAATCTTGATCTCTAGCCTTCCCAAGTTGCTTTCCACTCAAATCTTCTTTCCACCAAATCCAAATCCTGTGAGAGAGAGTTGAGTGTTGGGGAGACTATCATTTGAAGCACAAGAGCAAGGAGTTCATCATCAACACACCATTTGTTACTTCTTGGAGAGTGGTGTCTCCTAGATTGGCTAGGTGTCACTTGGGAGTCTCCGACAAAGATTGTGGAGTTGAACCAAGGAGTTTGTAAGGGCAAGGAGATCGCCTACTTCGTGAAGATCTACCGCTAGTGAGGCAAGTCCTTCGTGGGCGATGGCCATGATGGGATAGACAAGGTTGCTTCTTCGTGGACCCTTCGTGGGTGGAGCCCTCCATGGACTCGCGCAACCATTACCCTTCGTGGGTTGAAGTCTCCATCAACGTGTATGTACGATAGCACCACCTATCGGAACCACGACAAAAACATCCGTGTCTTCAATTGCGCTTGAATTCTCCAAACCCTTCCCTTTACATTCTTGCAAGTTGCATGCTTTAGTTTCCACTGCTCACAGATTCTTTGCATGCTTGCTTGAATTGTGTTAAGATTGCTTGACTTGTGCTAAGATAGCTAAAGTCCGCCAAAGACTAAAATTGGGAAAAGGATAGATTTTTAATTGGTCAAGTAGTCTAATCACCCCCCTCTAGACATACTTTTGATCCTACATCGGGGCATCCCCAAGCTTTGGCTTTTAGGTGTCCTTAGATTATCTTGGGGGTGTCATGGGCATCCCCAAGCTTAGGCTCTTGCCACTCCTTGTTCCATAATCCATCAAATCTTTACCCAAAACTTGAAAACTTCACAACACAAAACTTAAAGTAGAAAATCTCGTGAGCTCCGTTAGCGAAAGAAAACAAAAGACCACTTCAAGGTACTGTAATGAACTCATTCTTTATTTATATGGGTGTTATACCTACTGTATTACAACTTCTCTATGGTTTATAAACTATTTTACTAGCCATAGATTCATCAAAATAAGCAAACAACACACGAAAAACAGAATCTGTCAAAAACAGAACAGTCTGTAGTAATCTGTAGCTAGCGCAAGATCTGGAACCCCAAAAATTCTAAAATAAATTTCTGGACGTGAGGAATTTATCTATTAATTATATTCAAAAAGAATTAACTAAATAGCACTTTCCAAATAAAAATGACAGCAGTTCTCGTGAGCGCTAAAGTTTCTGTTTTTTACAGCAAGTTCAACAAGACTTTCCCCAAGTCTTCCCAACGGTTCTACTTGGAACAAACACTAATCAAACACAAAAAACACAACCAAAACAGAGGCTAAATAGTTTGTTTATTACTAAACAGGAGCAAAAAGCAAGGAATAAAAATAAAATTGGGTTGCCTCCCAACAAGCGCTATCGTTTAACGCCCCTAGCTAGGCATAACAAGCAAGAATAGATCTAGGTATTGCCATAATAGTAAGATAGATTATTAAAACTCATTTCATATTCTCTACATTCAGCAGCAAGTTTTCTTTGAGGCAAGCAAAATTAATCAAAAGGGCTAAATTTATTGGGACAAAAGTCTCCAAGATCAACCTTGGGAGGTATAGGTTCCTCCTTTGGTCCTTTATATTGCACAACCAATTCATCATTATAAGCATTCTTTTGACAGAACTTTGTGAGCCTATATTCAAGAGAATATCGCAATTCATTATTTCGAATGGCCAAATCATCATTAAGTTCAGAAATTCTATCAACTAAAACATTGGTAGGCACCCTTTTTCTAAGATTTTCATTGAAAGCAGCATAGTCTAGAGATTGAAAACGCATTATTTCTTCTTGATCAAAGAGGATGGCCTCTATGGGAGGATAGCAAGTGTCCACCCTATAATGCGCAAAGATTTCTTTGGCCTCTTTTATTATGAATCGAAACTCATGAGCCAAAAATATAGTAACGACACGCTTAACAGAAGAATGCTCAATATTAGAAAATTCTAGGAAAATCCTTTGTATGGAAGGATGCATGTGCATGAGTTGCCTTTCAAGTTCAACTATAAGCATGGCAATAGCGTCTGCAAGACTACTAGTTCTATGAAGGATAGAACTACCCATAGAGGGTAAAGCACTGTCACAAGTAAAGAAATCTTGAATAACTCCTTTTCCAATAATATTACCGCTACCAACACGGAATCTTTTTATATGTGAGAAAGTGGGTTCTTTAGTAGGAGCATCAAAATTATTATCGACAATAGTATCCCCAATTTCATACATAGAGGCAGAAGGTAGAGAACTAGCCATAACAACAAGCAAACAAACTAACACACAAGCAAACAAAAAGCAAGCGGGCAAAAAGAGGCAAATAGAGGGAGGATAGAGAGAGAGGGCAAATAAAACGACAAGGGTGAAGTGGGGGAGAGGAAAACGAGAGGCAAATGGCAAATAATGTAATGCGGGAGATAAGGGTATGTGATGGGTACTTGATATGTTGACTTTTGCGTAGACCTCCCCGGCAACGGCGCCAGAAATCCTTCTTGCTACCTCTTTTAGCACTGCGTTGGTTTTCCCCGAAGAGGAAGGGATGATGCAACAAAGTAGCGTAAGTATTTCCCTCAGTTTTTGAGAACCAAGGTATCAATCCAGTAGGAGGCTACGTGCGAGTCCCTCGCACCTGCACAAAACAAATAAATCCTCGCAACCAACGCACATAGGGGTTGTCAATCCCTATAGGGCCAATTACGAGAGTGAGATCTGATAGATATGATAAGATAATATTTTTGGTATTTTTATGATAAAGATGCAAAGTAAAATAAAGGCAAAGTAAATAGCAAAGTAAATAACTAAGTAGTAGGAGATTGATATGATAAAGATAGACCCGGGGGCCATAGGTTTCACTAGTGGCTTCTCTCGAGAGCATAAGTATTCTACGATGGGTGAACAAATTACTGTTGAGCAATTGACAGAATTGAGCATAGTTATCAGAATATCTAGGTATGATCATGTATATAGGCATCACGTCCAAGACAAATAGACCGACTCCTGCCTGCATCTACTACTATTACTCCACTCATCGACCGCTATCCAGCATGCATCTAGAGTATTAAGTTAAAAACAGAGTAACGCCTTAAGCAAGATGACATGATGTAGAGGGATAGACTCATGCAATATGAAGAAGACCCCATCTTGTTATCCTCGATGGCAACAATACAATACGTGCCTTGCTGCCCTTACTGTCACCGGGAAAGGACACCGCAAGATTGAACCCAAAGCTAAGCACTTCTCCCATTGCAAGAAAGATCAATCTGGTAGACCAAACCACACTGATAATTCGAAGAGACTTGCAAAGATAACCAATCATACATAAAAGAATTCAGAGAAGATTCAAATATTATTCATAGATAGACTTGATCATAAACCCACAATTCATCGGTCTCAACAAACACACCGCAAAAAGGAGATTACATCGAATAGATCTCCACAAGAGAGGGGGAGAACATTGTATTGAGATCCAAAAAGAGAGAAGAAGCCATGTAGCTACTAACTATGGACCCATAGGTCTGAGGTAAACTACTCACACTTGATCGGAGGGGCTATGGTGTTGATGAAGAAGCCCTCCGTGATCAATGCCCCTCCGGCGGAGCTCCGGAACAGGCCCCAAGATGGGATCTCGTGGATACAGAAAGTTACGGTGGTGGAATTAGGGTTTTGGCTCCGTGTCTGATCGTTTGGGGGTACGTGGGTATATATAGGAGGAAGAAGTACGTCGGTGGAGCAATAGGGGGCCCACGAGGGTGGAGGGCGCGCCTGGGGGGTAGGCGCGCCCCCTACCTCGTGGCCTCCTGTTACGTGTCTTGACGTAGGGTCCAAGTCTCCTGAGTTGTATTCGATTAGAAAATCACGTTCCCGAAGGTTTCATTCCGTTTGGACTCCGTTTGATATTCCTTTTCTTCGAAACCCTAAAACAGGCAAAAACAACAATTCTGGGCCGGGCCTCCGGTTAATAGGTTAGTCCCAAAAATAATATAAAAATGGATAATAAAGCCCAATAATGTCCAAAACAGTAGATACTATAGCATGGAGCAATCAAAAATTATAGATACGTTGTAGACGTATCACTGACGTAATAAACCGGCCGTTGGACCGGATGTTCTTTGCCAGCCTCCTTGCGCTCCACAACAAGCAACACATGAGTTAGCAGCTACATATAATAACAACGGCTCTTTCTCAACCGGAGCAGCAAGAACCGGCGGCTCAGCGAGCTGTTTCTTCAGATCTTGAAAAGCAGAGTTAGCAGCATTAGTCCAAACAAAGTCATCCGCCTTTTTCATCATTTGATACAAAGGCATCGCCTTCTCCCCTAACCAGCTTATGAACCAGCTTAAGGCAGCGACGCGACCCACCAGCCGCTGAACTTCGTTGATGCACACCGGTTTGGCCGGAGATGTGATTGCCTTAATTTTCTCCGGGTTAGCCTCAATACCTCTATTAGACACCAAAAAACCCAAGAGTTTTCTGGCTGGCACTCCAAAAACACACTTGGCCGGGTTAAGCATCATCTTGTAGACCCGGAGGTTATCAAAGGTTTCCTTCAGATCTGTTACCAAGGTTTCCTTCTCTCTGGACTTTACCACTATATCATCCACATAAGCATGAACATTACGCCCAATCTGACTGTGAAGGCAATTCTGCACACACCGTTGATAAGTCGCCTGGGCACTCTTAAGCCCAAAAGGCATAGACACATAACAGAAGGCTCCGAATGGAGTGACGAAAGCTGTCTTCTCCTGATCATTGACTGCCATCTTGATCTGATGATAACCTGAATATGCATCCAGAAAACTCAAATGCTCGCAACCCGCCGTAGCATCAATGATCTGATCAATACGAGGGAGAGAAAAAGGATCGGCCGGACAAGCCTTGTTCAAATCGGTGTAATCCACACACATACGCCAGGTGCCATTCTTCTTGAGTACAAGCACCGGGTTAGCCAACCACTCTGGGTGAAAAACTTCAACAATGAACTCGGTCGCCAAGAGCCGGGCCACCTCTTCTCCAATGGCCTTGCGCCTTTCCTTGTTAAACCGTCGAAGAAACTGCCTGACCGGCTTGAACTTTGGATCAATATTAAGAGTGTGCTCAACGAGTTCTCTCGGGACACCTGGCATGTCAGAAGGTTTCCATGCAAAGATGTCCCAGTTCTTACGGATGAACTCGATGAGTGTGCTTTCCTATTTTGGATCCAAGTTGGCACTGATGATGAACTGTTTGGATGAGTCGCCAGGCACAAAATCAACCATCTTGGTGTCATCAGCTGACTTGAATTTCAACACCGGTTCATGCTCCATAGTTGGCTTCTTTAAAGATGTCATGTCTGTCAGGTCAGCATTATCTTTATAAAACTTTAACTCCTCTGTCGCACAAATAGACTCAGCATAAGTGGCATCTCCTTCTTCACATTCCAAGGCTATTTTCTGGCTTCCATGTACTGTGATGGTGCCTTTATAACCCGGCATCTTGAGCTGTAGATACACATAACACGGCCGAGCCATGAACTTGGCATAAGCCGGCCGTCCAAACAACCCATGATATGGGCTTTTGATCTTAACCACCTCAAAAGTTAACTTCTGAGCCCTGGAATCATATTCATCCCCAAAGGCTACTTCCAGTTCAATCTTACCAACTGGGTATGCCGACTTACCAGGCACAACACCATGAAAAACAGTGTTGGATTGTTTAAGACTCTTATCAGTCAACCCCATCCGACGAAACGTCTCATAATAGAGGATGTTGATGCTACTGCCTCCATCCATGAGCACCTTAGTGAATTTATATCCACCAACCTGAGGTGCCACCACCAAGGCCAAGTGACCCGGATTATCAACCCGGGGAGGGTGATCTTCCCTGCTCCACACAATAGGTTGTTCTGACCACCTCAAATAACGTGGGATCGCCGGCTCAACGGCATTGACAACCCTCTTATGAAGCTTCTGGTCCCTCTTGCATAAACTAGTGGTAAATACATGGTACTGCCCACTATCAACTCTTTTGGGTTGCTTTGATACCCTGACTGTTGCTGCGGATTACTTTGGCCGGGTTGCCGATTATAACCACCCTGGTTACCCGGATGGCCCTGACCGTGAAAACCGACTCCGCCTGAACCGGCGTCGGGGCCATGAAAGCCGCCTCCGCCTGAACCGCCGCCAGGTCCGTGGCTACCATCAAACATGTTGGATTTTTTAATGCCTTCATGATTGTACAGTCCTTCCACAGATGGGTAGCTGGCTTCTCCCGGGTGCCGTGTCTTGGACAAGGTTCATTCAGTAGTTGCTCGAGGGTGGGACCTGACCCACCTGACCGAGGAGGTGGCCTACCCTTGCACCGTTGGTTGTTGCCCTGTGTATTGGTGTTAGCCACAAACTCGTCAGCCTTACGTTTATTACCTCCTTGATTCGCCGGGTTATGCTGGTGACCCTTGCCGTTGCCGTTCTTCTTTCCCTTCCCTGTTTTTTCTTCGTCAGACATGGGATCCTTGGTACTGTTAGAATCAGCATATTTGACCAGGGCTGCCGTCAACTGGCCCATGTCATTACAGTCACGCTTGAGCCGCCCCAGCTTTTGTTTCAGAGGTTCAAAATGGCAATTTTTCTCCAACATTAAGACCGCTGAGCCGGCATCCATCTTATCAGATGAATGTATTATCTCCTTGACCCGGCGCACCCAATGGGTCGTGGACTCATCTTCCTCTTGCTTACAATTAGTCAGGTCCATGATTGACATAGGTTGTTTACATGTGTCCTTGAAGTTCTGAATGAACCGGACCTTTAACTCCGCTCATGAGCCGATGGAATTGGGTGGCAACCCTTTCAACCAAGTGCGAGCCGTTCCATCCAACATCATAGTGAAATACCTAGCCATTGCTGCATCGCTGACCTCCAACAGCTCCATCGCCATCTCATAACTTTCAATCCATGCCCCAGGCTGCAAGTCGGCCGTGTAATTAGGCACCTTACGGGGCCCCTTAAAGTCTTTTGGCAAGCGCTCATTACGTATAGCCGGCACCAGGCAAGGGACACCTCCTGTTCTTGTGGCTACCCCTGCCTCAACAGAGGTTTCCGGATAAACCGGAAAAGCCTGATGAGCCGCCTGCTCAGCTGCCAGTTGAGCCGCCCGCTCAGCCTCTTGACTCCTGATCCGCCAAGTTAAGGGCTCCACCCTGCGCTGGATCATGCCTATGCGGTTGGTTACGGCGTTGAGCGTTGCTCGACATAGCGGCTGAGTCCATATGCGTGCTATAGCTCAGGCTCTGGCTTGGGCGAGGGGTTGATTGGATTCTGTCTCGACTGTAAGAGTATGCATCCTACTGCGCCAGAGCCGTCTGAAGAAGTTCTCTCACCCTTCGTGTTTCAATTGCTGTCGGAGAGTCGCCTTCCATCGGGAGAGCCGCTAAACGAGCCAATGCAGCAATGAGATTCTCCAAAGGGTTAGAAAAGTGACCCGGTGGTATTGGTGTGTAATGAGGCCGAGCGGTATTCATATGAGGTGGTTCCATGGCCCGCGGTTGAACTGGCGCCCTAGCCCAAGGTGTCGTGATCTGGTTGGCCTCCGGCGGGTTACTTGGACCAACCCCGGGTGTGTGGAAAAGGTTCCTAGGATCGTACATCAGAGGCAGATGTGACTGAGTTTTCTGGTGCCTTCTCCTCATGACCTCGTTTAACGCGTTCAGATCCACCGAGAGCCGGAAAGTCTCCGCTTGAAGCTACTAAGCACGAGCATCCAAAACCGCCTACTCCGCGGCCATCCTGACCTCTTCTGCTGCTAAATTTTCCTTGGCCTGTGCCATCTCTTCACGTAGCCATGCCACCTCCGCATCATGCTGAGCCTTATCCGCCGGCTCCACCATAGCAGTCAACAGAGCCGTCAACTTATCCATGAGGCCCAATAGTACCTGAGCCGGGGGGGGGGGGGGGGGGGTCTCCTGACCCGGCTGCTGCCGACCCGGTGGTTATTGCTGCCGCAACCGTAGAGTTCTGCCCGGGTTGAGTGCCAGCCATGAAAACTCCGGTTCGATTCAGCGGCTCAGAGAGGTCCGGAATACTGCTGCCATCGGAACAGCCCCCAAGCACGCCATCTTGTAGCTGATACAAAGAATCTGTCTCGCATGAGGACGACTCACCGTCGGAACAGATGGTCGTCTCACCGCCATCCACTGATCCTTCAGAAAACTCACCTCCATGGATGCAACCCACAAAGGCATGCCTTATGGCAGGTTGGGCCAGGGCCGATCTCGCATGCTGAGCCGTCTTGATGAGGTTGGTGCAGACGTTCGGCTCAGGGCCCGACTTGCCGATCCGGCCGATGAAGACATGGATTCCGCCAAAGAGAACCCGATACCCGTACTCAATTGAGCCGGCCTCGGGGCCCCAGCCTTCGTCGTCGATGTAGAGCTTGCCGCGACGACTCTTGGTCATCCGGCCCACAGCGTATCCCTTGAGCCCTTTGAAGTTGCCCTTCAAGAACTCAAATCCACCGTGCGCTGGCCCCATGGTGGGTGGCAACTGTCGTGGAATTATCACAGCAGATGTCCTAGCAAAAGGACTTAGTCGTAGGGCCATCGCAACTAGGAAGCTTAAAGAGGTTAATCGGGACAAAGGACACGAGAGGTTTATACTAGTTCGGCCCCTTACGATGAAGGTAAAAGCCTACGTCTAGTTGTGTTGGAATTGCTAGGGTTTCGATGACCAAGGAGCTAATCCGCTAGCTTGGCTATCGATCTCTTGTTTCTTGTCCTAAGCCGCCGCCGGGTCGTCCCCTTATATACATGGGTTGACGCCTGGCGGCCTACAGAGTCCCAGCCGGCTCATAAAATGTGTCCGGCTCAGTGACTTTTTTATATGCCTTTCTTTACAAGTCTTTCTTTACATACGACGGTTTACAATATTGGGCCTTAAGCCGCCTTTGGGCTTAGGCCTTCTACAAGTCTTAATAAACTATCACCTTGAATATTACTGGGATTCTTTTGTAACCCGCCATTGGGGTTGACCCGGCCCCTCCTGGGCGGGTCTTACCTGGTAGCTATATTCCCAACAGAATTCAATAGTCTTCATCATAAAAGATCCAGCACAAGAAGTATCGAGCATGGAGGGATTACTGAGAGGATGCCGAGCATAAATTTTTTGAATAATCATTTCTTTTGAGAGCTCATGATTGGGGCATGAATATAACTTTGACTTAAGCCTCCCCCAAGCTTGAGTGATGCTTTCTCCTTCGCGAGGCCAAAAATTATATATATAATTACGATCACGATGAATAAGATGCATAGGATAAAACTTCTGATGAAATTCCAATTTCAATCGGTTGTAGTTCCATGATCCCATATCATCACATAGCCTAAACCATGTCAATGCCTCTCGCTTAAAAGATAAAGGGAAGACCTTCTTCTTGATAACATCCTCGGGCATACCTGCAAGGTTAAATAATCCACAAACTTCATCCACATAGATTAGGTGCAAATCGGGATGTAATGTTCCATCACCTGTGAAAGGATTAGCTAGCAGTTCCTCTATCATACCCTAAGGGATTTCAAAGTAAACATTTTCAGTAGGTTCAGTAGGTTGAGGAGCAACTCTTTACTCTACTAGTCGGGGTGAAGATACCCTGAACAAGCCCCTCAAAGGATTATGTTCCATAGTAACAAGTGACAGTAAATTTCAGCACACTATATAAATTTTTCCTTACCAAATTCCACCTACCAAAGGCGCTTCATTCCCCGGCAATGGCGCCAGAAAAGAGTCTTGATGACCCACAAGTGTAGGGGATCTATCGTAGCCTTTTCGGTAAGTAAGAGTGTCGAACCCAACGAGGAGCAGAAGGAAATGATAAGCGGCTTTCAGCAAGGTATTTTCTGCAAGCACTGAAATTATCAGTAACAGATAGTTTTGTGATAAGGTAATTGGTAATGGGTAACAAGTAATAAAATTAAATAAGGTGCAGCAAGACAGCCCAATCCTTTTTGTAGCAAAGGACAAGCCTGGACAAACTCCTATATAAAGGAAAGCGCTCCCGGGGACACATGGGAATTATCGTCAAGCTAGTTTTCATCACGTTCATATGATTCGCGTTCGGCACTTTGATAATTTGATATGTGGGTGGACCGGTGCTTTGGTATTGTCCTTACTTGGACAAGCATCCCACTCATGATTAACCCCTATTGCAAGCATTCACAACTACAACAGAAGTATTAAGGTAAACCTAACCATAGCATGAAACATATGGATCCAAATCAGCCCCTTACGAAGCAACGCATGAACTAGGGTTTAAGCTTCTGTCACTCTAGCAACCCATCATCAACTTATTACTTCCCAATGCCTTCCTCTAGGCCCAAACAATGGTGAAGTTTCATGTAGTCGACGTTCACATGACACCACTAGAGGAGAAACAACATACGTCTCATCAAAATATCAAACGAATACCAAATTCACATGACTACTTATAGCAAGATTTCTCCCATGTCCTTAGGAACAAACGTAACTACTCACAAATCATATACATGTTCATAATCAGAGGAGTATTAATATGCATAAAGGATATGAACATATGATCTTCCACCAAGTAAACCATCTAGCATCAACTACAAGGAGTAATCAACACTACTAGCAACCCACAGGTACCAATCCGAGGTTTGGTTACAAAGATTGGATACAAGAGATGAACTAGGGTTTGAGATGAGATGGTGCTGCTGAAGGTGTTGATGGAGATTGACCCCCTCCCGATGAGAGGATCAATGGTGATGATGATGGTGATGATTTCCCCCTCCCGGAGGGAAGTTTCCCCGGCAGAACAGCTCCGCCGGAGCCCTAGATTGGTTCCCCCAAGGTTCCGCCTTGTGGCGGCGGAGTTTCGTCCCGTGAGCTAGCTTATGATTTTTTCCTCGACAAAAACCTCATATAGCAGAAGATGGGCATCAGAGGGCTGCCAGGGGGGCCACGAGGCAGGGGCGCGCCCCCCACCCTCGTGGACGCTGGGTGGCCCCCTCTGGTACTTCTTTCGCCCAATATTTTTTATATATTCTGAAACATGCTCCCGTGAAGTTTTAGGACTTTTGGAGATGTGAAGAATAGGTCTCTAATATTTGCTCCTTTTCCAACCCAGAATTCCAGCTGCCAGCATTCCCCCTCTTCATGTAAACCTTATAAAATAAGAGAGAATAAGCATAAGTATTGTGACATAATGTGTAATAACAGCCCATAATGCAATAAATATCGATATAAAAGCATGATGCAAAATGGACGTATCAAACCCTAACTTTGTTTCCCCACAATGAAGATGAAGATGGCATGCACCAGAATGACAGATTTCATCATCATAGAAACTATGGTTGTGGACGGCAGGAACACGAGAGGTTTGGAAAGATGAAATTTACCATGCCCAAGTTTGATGGTGGATCTGATCCAGAAAGTTATCTCACATGGGAATTGAAGGTTGACAAGATTTTCTGCGTGTACAACTACTCCGAAGAGAAGAAATTGGCAATGTCCTCACTTGAGTGTGAAGACTATGCTCTAATTTGGTGGGAGCAAGTTTGGATTTAGCGAGAAGAAGAAGGAGAGCGTATTGTTGCTACATGGACAGAAATGAAAACAGAGATGAGGGTAAGATTTGTCTCAAGGCATTATAGGCGTGATATATTTGATAAGCTCCAGAATTTGAGGTAAGGAAAGTTATCTATTGAGGAGTATCATAAGGATATGGAGAAGGCAATGATAAGAGCCAACATACATGAAGATGGGGAGCAGCCCAAGGCAAGGTTTCTCTATGGGCTGAATCCTAATGTCAAACGAGTTGTTGATTTGTAGCCATATTGTAAGGTGGTAGAGCTTGTACATCTTATTTCTAAGGCTAAATGATAATTGCAAGAAGACTCAAAGCAAAGCAGAACTACATCCTTCACAGCTCAAGCTACATCAAGTGGGAGTAAGTTTGTACCCAAATTGAATGTTGGTCGAGGTCTCATGACTAGTTCTAGAGGTGGAAACCAGTCCCATGCACGTGCAGCCACGAGCAGAAATGATGTATCAAATTCAAAGAAGAAGAGCAAATTTGTAGCCCCTAGTTCATGCTCCATTTGCTCCACAGGGAAAACTAGTGATATAGAATGCTTTACATGTAAGGGACGTGGCCACATGAAGAAAGATTGTCCCAACAAACGTACTATGTTGATCATAGAGAATGGAGAATATGAGTCTTGCGGTGAACTAGAAGAAGAAATCAAAGATGGTGGTGGTTCAGATGATGATGAGCATACCTATTGTGATTATGAGCAAGGTGCCTCTCTTGTTGTCACTAAAGTTTTGAGCGTGCATATCAAAGAAGCTGAGAATGGACAACAACACAATCTATTTCAAACAAGAGCCAAAGTGCAAGACAAGGTATGCAAAGTAATTGTTGATGTTGGGAGTTGTCACAATCTTGCTAGTAGAGAAATGTGTGATAAGCTTGGGCTGAAGCTGCTACAACACCTCCACCCATATCATATCCAATGGTTGAGTGAATGTGGAGAGATTAAGGTCACACACATGGTACATGTGCAATTCAATATTGGAGATTATAATGACACCGTTGAGTGTGATGTGGTGCCCATGAAGGTGTGTCACTTGCTATTGGGCGGACCGTGGCAATATGATCATTCAGCTCAACATTGTGGCAGAACCAATCAATACACCATCAAGTGGAAAGGAAAAGACTTGGTGCTAAGACCCATGACACCTCAACAAATCATGGTTGAGCACATGCAGAAAGTTTCTGAAGTAAAAGTAGTGAGTAAGAAAGACGGAGAGAAAAAGAGTGATAGAGATATCTACAAATCGGTGAGTGAGCGCCACAAGTGAAATCTGAGAGAAAAGAACAAAAGAGAGGGAGAGAACTCAGTAATGTTTGCCACCAAATCAGAATTGAGGGATGTGAGGCTCAACGCAAATCAAGTGGTCGTTGTACTTGTGTACAAAGACGCTTTGCTTTCATCTAACCACTTAACTTGTCTCCCTAGTGCTATTGTGATGTATTCAGGATTTTGAGGGTGTTTTCATGGAGGAAGTACCTGCTGGTCTACCTCTATTGCATGGAATAGAACATCAAATTGACCTCATTCCAGGAGTAGCAGTTCCGTAGAGACCTCCCTACCGCACCAATCCTGAAGAAAAAAAAAGGAGATACAAAGGCAAGTACAAGAACTTTTAGATAAAGGTTATGTGCATGAAAGCTCAAGTCTTTGTGCTGTACCTGTGATTTTGGTGCCCAAGAAAGATGCAACATGGCGACTGGTTATGGATTGCAGGCCTATCAATATTATAACTATTAGGTATCATCATCCTATTCCTAGGTTAGATGATATGCTTGATGAATTGAGTGGCTCTACCATTTTCTCTAAAATTGATTTGAGGAGTGGATACCATCAGATTAGGATGGAAGAAGGAGATGAATGGAAAACTTCTTTCAAAACAAAATTTGGGTTGTATGAGTGGTTAGTCATGCCTTTTGGGTTAACTAATGCACCAAGTACATTCATGAGATTGATGAACCATGTTTTGAGAGCTTACATTGGCAAATTTGTTGTTGTGTACTTTGATGACATCCTAATCTATAGCAGATCCATTGAGAACATATGAACATCTAAAACAAGTGTTGAATGTGCTAAGGACAGAAAAACTATATGCTAGCATTGAGAAGTGCTCCTTTTGCACAAACAAGGTTGTTTTTCTTCGCTATGTTGTTTCAGGACAGGGAATTGAAGTGGATGAATCTATGGTGGAAGCAATCAAGAATTGGCCAACTCCAGTGAATGTAAGCCAGGTGAGAAGTTTTCATGGCCTTGCTGGTATCCACCGGAGGTTTATGAAAGATTTTAGTACATTTGCTGCACCTTTGAATGACTTAACAAAGAAAGGTATTGTTTTCAAATGGGGAGCACCACAAGAAGAAGCATCTCTTGAGCTTAAGAAACAATTAACTAAAGCACATTTGCTGATTCTACCTGATTTCACTAAAACTTTTGAGATAGAATGTGGTATTAGTGGAATAGGTATTGGAGGTGTGTTGGTGCAAGAACAAAACCAATGACATATTTTAGTGAGAAGCTGAATGGTGCACAACTGAATTATTCTGTTTATGATAAAAAAGTTTTATGCTTTGGTTAGAGTGCTTGAAAATTGGCGACACTACTTATGGCCTAAAGAGTTTATTGTACATTCTGATCACGAGGCTTTGAAACATTTGAAAGGCCAAGCTAAATTGAATCGTAGGCATGCTAAATGGGTAGAATTTATTGAAACTTTCCCATATGTTGTGAAGTACAAGAAAGGAAAGGAAAACATGGTTTCTGATGCTTTGTCCCGTAGGCATGTTCTTTTGACACAACTAGAAGTAAAGGTATCGGGACTTGAGAGCCTAAAAGAATTGTGCTTCACTGATCATATATTTTCAGGACCATATGCAAAATGTAAAGATGGGAAAGGTTGGGATAAATAGAATGTGCATGATGGGTTCCTTTTTAGGGTTAACAAGTTGTGTGTTCCAAATTTGTCGGTTAGGCCCTTATTGTTGTAGGAATCACATCCAGGAGGACTAATGGGACACTTTGGTCATGAGAAGACTTATGAGTTGTTGGTTGATCACTTTTATTGGCCAAACATGAGGAAGGATGTTGAGAGATTTGTACAGCGATGCATCACATGTCACAAAGCTAAGTCTAAACTAAACCCCCATGGTTTATACACTCCCCTACCCGTTCCAAATGCCCCTTGGGAAGATATTAGCTTGGGATTTGTTTTAGGACTAAGAGGGGGAGGATTCAGTTTTTTTGTGGTTGATAGGTTCTCAAAAATGGCACATTTCATTCCATGCCACAAGAATGACGATGCATCACCTGTTGCTGATTTGTTTTTTAGGGAAGTTGTTCGCTTGCATGGAATGCCGAGGACTATTGTTTTAGATCATGATCTGAAGTTCATGAGCTACTTTTGGAAAACATTGTGGGCAAAGTTGGGAACCAATCTGCTGTTTTCAACAACGTGTCACCCACAAACTGGGCAAACACAGGTGGTGAACTGCACACTCTCGGCCTTGCTACTGATAGAGGCAAAGGTGTCCCGTCTTTCCATGAGATGGTGATTATCGTTTCAGAGGAGTAGACTTTCACGATCCGACTACGAACGTGCGAGGATGCCGCGCCTTAGTAATCGTTAAACCAACTCCGAGAGGTTATTGACCACGCCGGAGCAGGATCAACCTGACCATGAAGGTCTATTACCTGCAAGCAAACGAAGGACAAGCAAGAAACTAAGATTGCAATCAGGATATTGTGAATATAAGATGAAAGCTTTATTGATCAAGGTGGGATTCTGTGACGCCTTGGTCTGGTCGTTGAACACAAATGAAGTACGTGAAGTTGCAGCTATGGCGAACTTTTAATCTAAACAAAACCCAAAGTCTAAATGATGCCCTAAGGGCTATATATATGGAGGAAAGAGGGGGGAATTTCGTGGCCCTTGGTAGAGGGGTCCGAAACCAACCCTAACTCTTGTTTCCCCACACATACGGACTCTAAAAACAGCCTATAATCAAGTATTTTGAAATTACATGGGCCTGGCCCAAAAAATAAGGTGACGCAACACCCAGAATAGCCTCTGGACGAAATTTATGAAGTGGCATCTTCTTGTGCCAGATCATTTTCCTCTTTCTTTTGTGCCAGATCGTCTTCCTCTTCATCTTATCAACCAAAGAAATTCCAGAATAATGGATTGAGCTGTTTTTCCATAAGCATCATATCCGCTATTTTGCTCTACCGTCCACCACATCTAGTGTCCTTGCTCTAGAAGATTATTTTGGTTTTGCCATTGACAAATCAAAGTGCTAAAGGTAACGAATTTGAAGCCTCTAGCCGCCGACCATACGTCGCCTACTGTTGTCCCGCGGATTTACCATGAACATGTTGGACATAGTGAATTAAGCAGAAGGGGCATTGAACTGAAGCTCCCTTCCTCTAGGCGGTAGCGGATGTGCCACGTTCGATCATAGACAAGCGTGCCCTGCTCCTATCTTGCCATCAACGGCACTAAAGTCTCGCGTATGAGCAGGCAAGTAATCCCCTGTGTTATTCCAGGATTATATCTCTTAACTTAATCTCATTGTGTCGTCAATTTTATTTATGTATCTCTATTTCACTCATACAAATTGCTGTGCTCAGGAAAACTTGGAGTCCCTGTCACCTGCTACCCTGCTAGTGCTTCCCTCATGGCACCCATATCACGTATCAGGTTGCCCCTGAGTCTTCCATGCCCCCACTCCCAATATTCCTCTTACGTTCTTGCTAATTTAGCATGAGGTTATCCCATGTCATTTTCTTATTATTTCTTCTCATGATTGTATTTATTTGTAGTTATGTTTATAGGTTAATGCCCGTCCGTATTATCTCCTATCTGACTTCCTATATATGAGCATAGATGGTTAATTGGTTATGGTACATGGATCGGTTGTTTTAGCAAAACAAGTTGGACAGACTTGGTTCCATTAGGTTGGAACCCCTGTCGGTGTCAAAACCGGCGGATCTCGGGTAGGGGGCCCCGAACTGTGCGTCTGAGGTTGATGGCAACAGGAGACAGGGAACACAATGTTTACCCACGTTCGGGCCCTCTCGATGGAGGTAAAACCCTACGTCCTACTAGATTAATATTGATGAGTATGGGGGTTACAAGAGTTGATCTACCATGAGATCGTAATGGCTAAAACCCTAGAAGTGTAGCCTATCTGATTATGATTGTCTCTACAGACTAAACCCTCCAGTTTATATAGACATCGGAGGGATTAGGGTTATACAAAGTCAGTTACATAGAAAGGAAATAGTATATCCGGCCACCTGGCTTGCCATCCATGCAAAGAAGAGTTCTATCCGGACACGGGAGAAAGTCTTCCATCTTGTATCTTCACAGCCCAATAGTCTGGCCCATGCCCAACAAACCGGACGCCCGAGGACCCCTTAGTCCAGGACTCCCACAGTAGCCCCTGAACCTGGCTCAATGAAGAGGTGTCCGGCGCACAGATTGTCTTCGACATTGCAAGGCGGGTTCCTTCTTCGAATACTCTGACGAATATAGTCTTCGAACAACGACCGTGTCCAGATATGCAAAACAAGTACCACACACCCCCACAGAGAGTATAATATTTCACGAGTCCCATCTGCTGACAACTTTTTGCAACGCAATATCACGTCCCTGCCCGATTATTATTTCGAAATGTTTTTCAGCCTGCCGCTTCGCATTTCGAGATGCGGTTTTATTGGCACGTCTTGTCAAAGCAGAGATCGTGTCCCCTTATTGCGGGATCCTCATCAATACGGGTATGGGTAATCCAACCGTGCCGCCTGCACGGCCCCTAGGGAATAGGCGAGTTTCACGGCAAGTGGGGAGGCGTTTTGATATTCACCGTCTTTATAAGGAGATAAAGATTCATCTCTTCCACCCACGCCTTCTCTCCTTCCGTCTACCCACTCTCGAGCTCCAACACCCAAGTTCTCATCCTTCCTCCCCCCAGAAAGCACTCCAACCATGTCCGGAGCGTAGGGCAAGTGGATGGCCTCCACCGTTAAGGAGAAGGACGTCACCCAACTTCGGCAGGCCGGATATTTGTCCAGGGAGATCGCCCATCGGCTTCCTTCTAAGGGACAGATCGTCCCCACTCCGGAACCCTAGGACAGGGTTGTGTTCATCCCTCATTTCGTCCGCGGGCTGGGATTTCCTCTCCACCCATTCGTTCGTGGTCTTATGTTCTACTATGGGCTGGACTTCCACGATCTGGCCCCCAATTCCTTCCTCACCATCTCGGTGTTTATCGTCGTGTGTGAGGCTTTCCTCCGCATCCCTCCCCACTTCGGACTGTGGCTGAAGACCTTTAATGTGTAGCCGAAGGTGGTGGGCGACGAACACGTAGAATGCGGAGGCGCCATGGTGAGCAAAATGTCCAACGTCCCGTGGCCCAAAGGCACCTTCGTGGAGACCGTCAAGGGGTGGTAGAAGCTGTGGTTCTATGTCACTAAGCCCCGCGATGCTACCTGGGCCGCGGCTCCCGAATTCAAGTCCGGGGCCCCAATGCGGCTTACCTCCTGGAAGTAGAAGGGCCTGGATTGGTCTTCATCAGATGAGTTGACCGCGCTTCAGACGCACATCAGGAGCATGATGGACATGAATGTCAAGCTCATCGATGTGATTCAGGTGATGCTAATTCGCCGGATCCTTCCATGCCAGAACCGGGCTTGCCATCTTTGGGAGTTCAATCCAGCCAAGCACAAGACCCCGCGACACTTCTTCAGAACTACGCACGAGGAGATCTAGAAAGCGCTCTTCAAGGCCAACGAGACGTGGCTGGAGAAAACCGAGGACCGCGGACACGATCTGGCTCATCTCGCCAGTTCGGTAAGTATTCCATGCTTCAAGGCGTATCTCTTTCTGGCTTGCTCAAGGAGGGTGTCCCAACTTCCCTATTTTGCCTTTTCAGGGTTGGATGAAGAAGGCGGAGTGGATCCGGTGTTCGGCTCCGCTGCCCGAGGAACCAACCATCCCGCTTTTGACGAAGATGCTGGTTCCGGTGCCCTACGTGGCGCCGGAAGAGAAGGCCAAAAAGAGGTCCAAGGGGACCAGAGCAGGCCTCCGTCCCAAGGGTACTTCAGACGCAGTGTACGAAGATGCTGAAACTCACTCTGTCGCCGAAGACGACAAGGAGGAGGAAGGGGAGGAAGAAAGCAACTTCCCCCTCCCCAAGAGGGGGGGGAGAAGAGGGCGGCCTCCATAGATCTGGAGGCGGAGGCATCCAAGAAGGGAAAGGCTTCCCTCGCGGATAGCTCCGCGTGGGACGTCGATAGCAGCCCAGAGCGGCGCCATCGAGACAAGCCCCTGGCCGAATCATGAGCATACGAAGACCCTGAAGTATTCAAACATCCTCATCTTTCACCTAATTATAACATGTTGAATCATGCATTTGCAGTCCGGCCTGTTCCGCCCTCGAGCGATCCTCGTCCACGGGGAACTCGCTGGATCCAAAGGTGATGGACAGCGGGTCCCTTCCAACGGCCTCCTCTCCCAAGGCTACGGACGACGCCGAGGTGTTGTCTCGAAGGACCCCCGGCCAGGGAGAGACGCAGGAGGTCATCAAGATGACGCCAGAGGGCGAGACCTCGGCCGCCGAACACATGGGGGAGCGGATCCCCACGGAGACCGGAGGTGGGGGCTATGTCCAATTCGCCCCCCAGCCGAATGTGGTCTCGGAAACCTATACGACTCCGGAATCTGGCCAGCGGCCTCCTTCATTAGGAGGAGGTGTGCCCATTCCACCGGTGACCTCTGTCCAACCAGAGGCGCCGGATACTCTACTGGAGGCACTGCGAAGTGCCTCCATCGTCGAGGAGCACCGTACCCTCATGGGTGCGGTGATTGAGAAGATTCAGTCCGCGAAGAGCGGACTGACCGAAGCCTGTGCGAGCCTTCTAACAGGCTTTGAGGTAAGCGTTGTATTTATGTAAGTTATAGTATAGACAGTAGCCCTTGAGACTCTGTCCGGTGTTCGGAAAGAAAAACCGAACAGAGGAACAAATAGCCATTCACAGGAAACTAATCATTCATGTCTTTGTGAGTAAGCAGGCGTCGATGCTGGCCACAACTTCTCATGCTGCCGAAGTCTCCGAATTGAAGCAGAAGCTGGAACAGATCGAGGAAGAGCTCGGCTATGCGAAAAACCAGCTGGAGAATACCCAAGGTATGCAATGATATTGTGTATATCCGGAAGGGATGAATAATGTAAGATGATCACAGTGCCATGACATTTATTAGGGGTAGCAGCTGAGGTAGAGGCCCTCAAAAAGGCGCTGGCCGAGGCCGAGGAGAGAATGGTAAATGAAAAAGCCGCCCGAGAAAAGCATGAGGCCAGGGTTGGTGAGGTCCAGCAGGAGCTCCAGGACGCATCGAAGAAATGCGAGTCCTTGGAGCGCCAGAATGCGGACCAAGAGTCCGAACTCGCTAAGGCCCGCCAAAGTGCACAAGAGGCCCAACCGAAGCCCAAGGCGCCCTTCGGGAGATCCAGGAGGCCAAGAAGATCGCAGCGGGTAAGGCTTTCATTATGCAAAGCAAGATGTGAACCCGAGTTATCTCTTACTGACTCGGATTTGGTGTTCTCCAGGGGCGTTTGCGGATTTGCCGCCCAGTGTTTCTAACACCACGGAATTCTTCCGGGCCGAAGAGGGAGCTCAATGGAGAAGCTGTTCTGGTCGCAATATCTTTCACCAGAACATCCGGTGCCCTTTAGCGACCAGCTAAAACAGTTGGTCGAGCTGCATAGGGTGGCTGAACTAGCCATGAAGGATTTAATAATCCGGTTGTGGCCTGTAGAAGCCATGACCGGCAGCTACTTCGGCCTCATGAAGCGGCTGGTCAAAGCCTGCCCGCGGCTTGATGCCATCAAGCAGTCGGTCTGCATAGAAGGTGCGCGGATGGCCTTCGTCCGCGTCAAGGTACAATGGGCGAAGATGGATGCCATCAAGCTCGTGATCGGAGGACCGCCTGCAGGCAAGGAGCACCGCATGCCTGAGCGGTATTTTGAAGATGTTCTGCAGGGATCCCGCATTGTGGCGGAGCAATGTGCTAAGGACATAATTTTTTAATGAATACATTCATGTAATCCCGTCCTGTATGATGAAAACAAGGCCCGATATGTAATATAATGCTTTGTTGTTTTGTTTAGTTAAGAAATTTTACCTCATGTGCGGCCGTTTTTATGAAATCTGAGAGTTGGCCAGTCATCGGCTTCAGCCCCCATGTAGGTAGTACGGGGGTGTTTGGGATGAATCTAAACACGCTTTATCCAAGAGTTTGGTCCTTAAAGGAGGTGCTTAGCGCAATGAACCAGGCAATCGGACTATGTGGCTTTATTACCCTCACTTAGCCATAGGAGTTTGACAATGAAAAATATAGGCGCAGCCCCTAGTGTCCAGACTAGGGCATTGTAAACACCTGATTGGATGAGAACCAATTCGTCGTGTAATGCAGGAAAACTCGCTAAAGATTTGAAACCTCCGAAGAGCTGATTGGCTCACGCCGCATCATGACAGTCAGTTTTCGGCTTTCTCTACCTTGCTCATCCGGATAAACCGGGACACAATAATAGTAGTTCTCCCTTTACTACCCTTGCCGATGTAGCAGAACGTAAGGTAGTAAGCACAGGAGCCGGGCAACCCAACTATTGACCAAAGACATGATTCGGAACCAATGCATATACTGCTAAATTCGGGGTTCCGAACTATACTATAAAAGTGTTCGGACTTGTTGCCATAGGGTGGGGCGCAGTAAAGCCCCTGGCAGATTACGGCGTACCAAGGTGTACGGATGCAAATTAAAATATCGAAAATAAAAATAAAGAATAATAAGATGCCACGTATGTTGGGCCGCAAACTGTTTCCATTATAATTTTAAGTAATACGTCAGAGCATACGTGAACAAAAAGGTGCGGGAAGCGACAATGGCTATTTGACATGGCAAGACCAAGGAAGAGCTGCGTACGGGTCCTGAAAATAGGTAGAGTGATCGCCAAGAGGGACATCTAGAGCTTCCCCCGCACGTCTGTGCTACTTGCCATCTTGGTGTATCCGTTCTTTGAGAGGACCGATTATGAGGCCGGCAAGACGGACCTACGGAAAAGAAAACTGAGGCGGGAAAAAAGAAAAAATGAAAGTATGCGTGTCCAGGGGAGGTCGAGCCTTATTATGAATCACAATTTAGTTATGCCTCCATCTATGCTCACGGTATTTTGAGTGCGTAGTTATGTACACGTGGCGCGGACGCCGCCACTTGGTGTGGTCTGGGACAGAGGTCGAATTGCTAGTTGAGCTCTTGACAAGCTGGGCTGTCCCGGCGCATGGTAGTCCGGACTCGTTTGACAGTGTCCGGGGGTATGACTGCCGAATTAAGGTGTTGTTTGCGGAGGGCGCTCTGTATGTCTGCTACCAGGGCAGTGGTGTGCTCCTTGGTACGGAGGGAGCGCTCCGTATTTCCATTGAATGTTATGACACCGCGTGGTCCGAACATCTTGAGCTTGAGATAAGCATAGTGCGACATCGCATTGAATCGGGCAAACACAGTTCGCCCGAGCAATGCGTGATAGCCACTGCGGAAGGGGACGATATCGAAGAGTAACTCCTCGCTTTAGAAGTTGTCCGGAGATCCGAAGACGACCTCCAATGTGATTGAGCCCGAGCAGCGGGCCTCTACCCCTGGTATAACTCCTTTCAAGGTGGTGTTGGTGGGCTTGATCCTTGATGGGTTGATGCCCATTTTGTGCATTGTATCCCGGTAAAGCAGGTTGAGGCTGCTGCCGCCGTCCATGAGGACTCGTGTGAGATGAAATCCATCCATTATTGGATCGAGGACCAGTGCGGCTGACCCGCCATGACGTATACTGGTCTGGTGATCCCTATGATCAAAAGTGATCGGACATGACGACCATGGGTTGAATTTTGGGGCGACTGGCTCTATCGCATAGACGTCCCTGAGCACGCATTTGCGCTCCCTCTTGGGGTTATGGGTGGCGTATATCATGTTCACCATTTTTATTTGTGGAGAAACTTCTTTTGTCCCCCTGTGTTTGGTGGACGGGGCTCTTTGTCGTCGTTCTCGCTTTGCGACCCCTTCTCTTTGTCTTCGGCATTTAACTTGCTGGCCTGTTTGAAGACCCAACAACTCCTATGGGTATGATTGGCTGGTTTATCAGGGGTGCCGTGGATCTGACATGGGCGATCGAGTATGCGGTCCAGGCTGGAAGGGCCCTGATTATTTCTTTTATATGGCTTCTTCCGCTGACTAGACTTGGATCCACTGAATCCGGTGTCGACCGCCGTGTCCTCGGTATTACCACAGTTACCTCGTCGTCTGTGTTTCTTGCATCGGGGCTTGCCGTTGCTGTTTCTGGCTTCCAAAGTGCCAGGTTCGCTTGTATTGTTATTACTATGGGCTAGCCAGCTGTCTTAGCCTGCGCAAAAGCGGGTCATGAGTGCCGTGAGGGATGCCATAGACTTCGGCTTTTCTTGGCCGAGGTGTCGAGCGAGACATTCATCCCGTATGCTATGTTTAAATGCCGCCAGGGCTTCGGCGTCCGGACAGTCGATGATCTGGTTCTTTTTGGTTAAGAATCTAGTCCAGAATTTCCTGGCTGACTCTCCGGGCTGTTGGATTATGTGACTTAAGTTGTCGGCATCCGGAGGTTGAACATATGTACCTTGGAAGTTGTCAAGGAAGGCTTCTTCCAAGTCCTCCCAGCTGCTAATAGAGTTTCCAGGCAGGCTGTTCAGCCAGTGTCGGGCTGGCCCCTTGAGTTTTAGGGGTAGGTATTTGATGGCATGAAGATCATCACCGCGCACCATGTGAATATGGAGGATAAAGTCTTCAATCCATACCGTAGGATTTGTGGTTCCATCATATGATTCGATATTGAAGGGTTTGAACCCTTCTGGGAATTCATGTTCCATTACTTCATCAGTGAAGCAGAGGGGGTGTGCAGCGCCTCTATGTCGGGCCAGGTCGTGACGTACTTCGGATGGAGTCCATCTACGATTTTCGGCTCGGACGTAACTATACTTGCCATGTTCGGCTTGATAGCTGTCGTCATGCGTCGGGCATGCCCCCGTGATACATAGATCGATCTGGCCGGACCTGCTTTATTCTTCAGGCCCTGCTGGAGATCATATGTGTATCTCTGAGCAGTTTTGTCTTTATGGTGAGGTGGTACAGGCTGGTGTTCGGGTTGGGTTGTCGCTTTGTCCCGACCATGTGGTGGTCGGTCAGCCGTATAGTGCGCTGATGGCACGGGCTCCAATGCTTCGATATCGAATTGAGGTAATAATTTGCGCTTCGGGTAACTTTTGAGTGGTCGCTTGAGGTCGTACTCCTCGGCTTCCAGGATGTTAGTCCATCTGTCATTAAGCAGGTCCTGATCAGCTTGAAGTTGTTGCTGCTTCTTTTTCAGGCTCCTTGCAGTGGCTAGTAGCTGGCGCTTGAATTGCTCCTGCTCGAGAAATTCCTCAGGCACGATAAAATCCTTAGTTCCGAGGCTCGCCTCATCCTCGGAGAGCGGAAGATAATTACTTTCCTTCGAGTCTTCGTGCGTGGCCTATTCACCAGGGCTAACTTTCCCGTCTTCCCGTTCATTTTGTTCGGCAGTTGCCTTAACAGGGTCTTCATTGTCTTCGGCACCGTCCGGAGTGTTATCTTCTCCTGTGCTGGTGTTGTTGTCTTTTCTGCGGCGTGACTTAGAGCGGTGCCGCTGATGCTGGCGATTGGGTTGTATCTCGGGAGGTTGATCCTCAAACGAATCTTCCTTGTCGTCGCCACTATTCTCTTTTGGTGCATCCACCATGTATAAGTCATACGAGGAAGTGGCCGTCCAGCGCCCGGTAAACGTCGGGTTTTGGGCCTCTTCTTCTCCGGCATCGTCGTCCATCGATGTCGTCGGAGCCATAATCGATCATGTCAGTTAGGTCTTCGACAATGGCTATTAACTGGGCGGGGGGTGGGAAGCAAAATTCTCCGTCATCGGCCTCCTTTTCAAACCGGATATAATTCGGTTGTGAGCCCCCCACTAGGGAGAGTGTTTTTAATGAGTTTAGCACGTCGCCTAAAGGTGAGTGCCGGAAGATGTCCGCAGAGCTGAATTCATCGATCTACACCCGATCAAGCTTGTCGTGCGCGGACGCACATGCCTCGAAACCTGTAACCGGAAACGTGTCCGAGGTTCTGGCAACACAGATCTCTCTTGATGTTGGGTCTGTGTGCGGCTCCAATGCCGCTGAGTCTGCACCCTCCATGGCGGGGTTGAGCCTCCCATCCTCGGATGGCGTGACCTGCTCTGGATCTAGAGCCGTTGCAGGTTCTATCTCCTAGGTGTAGTTCGATGATAGATTTAAGCCATGTTCATCGTGGTGATAGGGAGCAGCTACTGCCACGGTCTCAAATCCATCGAAGATCAAGTCTCCGTGGATGTCCGCGACATAGTTCAAGCTTCCAAATCTGAACTGATGGCCAGGGGCATAGCTATCGATCTGTCCGGGGAGGAATGTTTCTCCCTGGATAATGTTGTTGTGGATGATTGACGGGTCCATCGAACCTCTTGGTGGCGACATAGCGGAACTCTCAATGAAAACACCAATGTCGGTGTCAAAACCGGTGGATCCTGGGTAGGGGGTCCCGAACTGTGCGTCTGAGGTTGATGGTAACAGGAGACAGGAAACACAATGTTTACCCAGGTTCGAACCCTCTCGATGGAGGTAAAACCCTACGTCCTGCTAGATTAATATTGATGAGTATGGGGGTTACAAGAGTTGATCTACCACGAGATCGTAATGCCTAAAACCCTAGAAGTCTAGCCTATCTGATTATGATTGTCTCTACAGACTAAACCCTCTAGTTTATATAGACACCGGAGGGGACTAGGGTCATACAAAGTTGGTTACATAGAAAGGAAATAGTATATCCGGCTTCCTAGCTTGCCGTCCACGCAAAGAAGAGTTCTATTCGGACACGGGAGAAAGTCTTCCATCTTGTATCTTCACGACCCAATAGTCCGGCCCATTCCCAACAAACCAGACGCCCAAGGACCCCTTAGTCCAGGACTCCCTCAATCCCATAATTTATTTTGATTGGAAACATAGGGTAATAAATCTTTACAAAAAGAACTTAGCCATTAGCAGGAGTGCACAACATCAAAACAAGAAAAAAGGTTACATCAAATTGCTTGGGCCAATCTTGAGTATTGTAAATTATTGTCCAAGCACATGTCGCTTCACCATATAGCCTCGGTTTGAGAAGGAGATCTTGCAGCCTCTACTCATCTATCAACGATCCCGATGTAGCGGTTTTGAACCAAGATATGAAGAGTCCCTTCTCCAAGTGTTACGGTTATCTCCCCAAAAAATATTCTTAATTTTGGTCACTTTTAAGACTGCCAAGGACAACACAGGTAAGTAAAAAATAGTTGCGTTTTAGGAATTGTTCCTATAATCCTGGAGTGCTAATGGCATGTTGTCATGAATACTAACTAGCTGCATGGATGATGTGATCTCCTCATCTACTGGCTTCATTTCTAATTGTTGTTTTGTTTGGAATGTAAAAGACAAAAACATATGAGTCTGCAAGGTTTCTACGCAAGTCATCATTTTTTCTCTCTTTTATTTTTAATAACTCACTGGTACATTATTGCTTACATACCAATTTCGAGAGCTATATAGATGTATGTTATTCACTATGTGTTTGAATGTTTAGAACATGCATCTCAGTTAGCTGTGAATGTCTTCATTGATTACACAACGGCTAGCTTACATGTGCGCTTTACCTCTCCTATCATATGATCATAGCTTATTCCTATATCCTATTCTATAAACTTTACAACCATATAATAATAATATATAACACGTGATACATCTCCAACGTATCTATAATTTTTGATTGCTCCATGCTATATTATCTACTGTTTCGGACATTATTGGGCTTTATTATCCACTTTTATATTTTTTTGGGACTAACCTATTAACCGGAGGCCCAACCCAGAATTGTTGTTTTTGCCTGTTTTAGGGTTTCGAAGAAAAGGAATATCAAACGGAGTCCAAACGGAATGAAACCTTCGGGAACGTGATTTTTAGGAAGATTATGATCCGGGAGACTTGGACCCTACGTCAAGAAAAGAAACAGGAGGCCACGAGGTAGGGGGCGCGCCTACCCCCCTAGGCGCGCCCTCCACCCTCGTGGGCCCCCTGTTGCTCCACTGACGTACTCGTTCCTCCTATATATATCCATGTAACCCCAAACGAAAAACGGAGCCAAAACCCTAATTGCACCGCCGTAACTTTGTGTATCCATGAGATGCCATCTTGGGGCCTGTTCCGGAGCTTCGCCGGAGGGGGCATCGATCACGGAGGGCTTCTACATCAACACCATAGCCCCTCCGATGAAGTGTGAGTAGTTCACCTCAGACCTACGGGTCCATAGTTAGTAGCTAGATGGCTTCTTCTCTCTTTTTGGATCTCAATACAATGTTCTCCCCCTCTCTTGTGGAGATCTATTCAATGTAATCTTCTTTTTGCGGTGTGTTTGTTGAGACCGATGAATTGTGGGTTTATGATCAAGTCTATCTATGAATAATATTTGAATCTTCTCTGAATTCTTTTATGTATGATTGGTTATCTTTGCAGGTCTCTTTGAATTATCAGCTTGGTTTGGCCTACTAGATTGATCTTTCTTGCAATGGGAGAAGTGCTTAGCTTTGGGTTCAATCTTGCGGTGTCCTTTCCCAGTGACAGTAGGGGCAGCAAGGCACGTATTGTATTGTTGCCATCGAGGATAACAAGATGGGATTTTCTTCATATTGCATGAGTCTATCCCTCTACATCATGTCATCTTGCTTAAGGCGTTACTCTATTTTTAACTTAATACTCTAGATGCATGCTGGATAGCGGTCGATGAGTGGAGTAATAGTAGTAGATGCAGGCAGGAGTCGGTCTACTTGTCTCGGACGTGATGCCTATATACATGATCATACCTAGATATTCTCATAACTATGCTCAATTCTGTCAATTGCTCAACAGTAATTTGTTCACCCACTGTAGAATACTTATGCTCTCGAGAGAAGCCACTAGTGAAACCTATGGCCCCGGGTCTATCTTTATGATATTGATCTCCTACTACTTAGTTATTTCCTTTGCCTTTATTTTACTTTGTATCTTTTATCATAAAAATACCAGAAATATTATCTTATCATATCTATCAGATCTCACTCTCGTAAGTGGCCTTATAGGGATTGACAACCCCTATTTGCGTTGGTTGCGAGGATTTATTTGTTTTGTGTAGGTACGAGGGACTCGCGCGTAGCCTCCTACTGGATTGATACCTTGTATCTCAAAAACTGAGGGAAATACTTACGCTACTTGGCTGCATCATCCCTTCCTCTTCGGGGAAAACCAACACAGTGCTCAAGAGGTAGCAAGAAGGATTTTTGACGCCGTTGCCGGGGAGGTCTACGCAAAAGTCAACTTACCAAGTGCCCATCACATACCCTTATCTCCCGCATTACATTATTTGCCATTTGCCTCTCGTTTTCCTCTCCCCCACTTAACCCTTGCCGTTTTATTTGCCCTCTCTCTCTCTATCCTCCCTCTCTTTCCCTATTTGCCTCTTTTTGCCCGCTTGCTTTCTGTTTGCTTGTGTGTTAGTTTGTTTACTTGTCGTTATGGCTAGTCCCTTATCTTCTCCGTTGTCTCCCGAGAATGAAATTCTAAACTTTAAGCAAAGGGAGGGAGAAAATCTAAAAGATGCTTGGTATAGAATTTGCAATGCTCAAAATAGATCCACTAGGAAGCAATCTACTTCTGTTCTTCTTCACAATTTTTATGTAGGCATTACTCCTTGGCACCGTTATGTTCTTGATACTATTACCGGAGGGGACTTTTTTTGGTAGCTATACTTTTGATTCTTATAATGCTATGTTAGATTTATTTGGCTCACCCCTCTCTTGGTTAATGGAACTATATTAACTTTGGAGCATGTAATGCAAAGGCTTGAGATTATTGAAAATAAGGTTGCTACCGTAGAGTTAATTGAAAATTTGGATAAAAAGATCCACAGCCGAATCTCTCAATATGGATCTAAAGTAGGAGTTACTTTGAAAGATATTAAAGAAAAGGAACCCATAGTTAATGAGAAAATAAATCACGATTCCGTTAGGATCGATAAACTTGAGAATATTATTACCAACTTGGGAACCGCTTTTTCTTACATAAAGAATACTCCAAGTCCTTCCACTAAAGTTGCCAAGATTATGTACGTTCCTAAAAATAAGGGTGAATCATCTAGTAAGGAAAATGCGGATCTCAAATCTATAAGTATTCATCCCAATCTTTTTGCTATCATTAAGGAACCATTTGTTACAAATGAATTTTTCAATCTTATGCCTAAAAGTTTGATAATTAATAAAAAGAAAGAAATTCCTAAAAATGGTAGATGCCTCATTGAAGAATTGCCTACCAAAGATGGCAATACCTAGATCTATTCTTGATTGTTATGCCTAGCTAGGGGCGTTAAACGATAGCGCTTGTTGGGAGGCAACCCAATTTTATTTTTATTCCTTGCTTTTTATACTATTTAGTAATAAATAATTTATCTAGCCTCTGTTTTGGTTGTGTTTTTTGTGTTTAATTAGTGTTTGTGCCAAGTAGAACCGTTGGGAAGACTTGGGGAAAGTCTTGTTGAGCTTGCTGTAAAAAACATAAACTTTAGCGCTCACGAGAACTGATGTCATTTTTATTTGGAGAGTGATATTTAGTTAATTCTTTTTGAAGATGATTAATAGATAAATTCCTCACGTTCATCAATTTATTTTAGAATTTTTGGGGTTCCAAATCTTGCGCTAGCTACAGATTACTACATACTGTTCTGTTTTTGACAGATTCTGTTTTTCGTGTGTTGTTTGCTTATTTTGATGAATCTATGGCTAGTAAAATAGTTTATAAACCATACAGAAGTTGGAATACAGTAGGTATAACACCAATATAAATAAATAATGATTTCATTACAGTACCTTGAAGTGGTCTTTTGTTTTCTTTCACTAACGGAGCTCACAAGATTTTCTACTTTAAGTTTTGTGTTGTGAAGTTTTCAAGTGTTGGGTAAAGATTTGATGGATTATGGAACAAGGAGTGGCAAGAGCCTAAGCTTGGGGATGCCCATGTCACCCCCAAGATAATATAAGGACACCTAAAAGCCAAAGCTTGGTGATGCCCCAGAAGGCATCCCCTCTTTCGTCTACTTCTATCGGCAACTTTACTTGGAGCTATATTTTTATTCCCACATGATATGTGTTTTGCTTGGAGCGTCTTGTATTATTTGAGTCTTTGATTTTTAGTTTACCACAATCATCCTTGGTGTACACACCTTTTGAGAGAGCCATACATGATTTGGAATTTGTAAGAATACTCTATGTGCTTCACTTATATCTTTTGAGTTATATAGTTTTGCTCTAGTACTTCACTTATATCTTTTAGAGCACGGTTGTGGATTTGTTTTATAGAAACTATTGATATCTCATGCTTCACTTAGATTATTTTGAGAGTCTTAATAGCATGGTAATTTGCTGAAACTCCTAATATGCTAGGTGTTCAAAGTTAGTAAAATTTTTGTAAGAGTGTTTTGAATACTAAGAGAAGTTTGATGCTTGATGTTTGTTTTGAGATATGGAGGTAATAATATCATAGTCGTGCTAGTTGAGTAGTTGTGAAATTGAGAAATACTTGTGTTGAAGTTTGCAAATCCCGTAGCATGCACGCATGGTAAACGTTATGCAACAAATTTGAAACATGAGGTGTTATTTGATTGTCCTCCTTATGAGTGGCGGTCGGGGACGAGCGATGGTCTTTTCCTACCAATCTACCCCCCTAAAAGCATGCGCGTAGTACCGATGTTTTTGATGGCTTGTAGATTTTTGCAATAAGTATGTGAGTTCTTTATGACTAATGTTGAGTCCATGGATTATACGCACTCTCACCCTTCCATCCTTGCTAGCCTCTTCGGTACCATGCCTTGCCCTTTCTCACATTGAGAGTTGGCGCAAACTTCGCCGGTGCATCCAAACCCCGTGATATGATACGCTCTTTCACACATAAACCTCCTTATATCTTCCTCAAAACATCCACCATACCTACCTATTATGGCATTTCCATATCCATTCCGAGATATATTGCCATGTAACTTTCCATCATTCCGTTCATCATGACACATGATCATGTAGTTGACATAGTATTTGTGGCAAAGCCACCGTTCATAATTCTTTCATACATGTCACTCTTGGTCCATTGCATATCCCGGTACACCACCGGAGGCATTCATATAGATTCATCTTTTGTTCTAGTATCGAGTTGTAATCATTGAGTTGTAAATAAATAGAAGTGTGATGATCATCATTTTCTAGAGCATTGTCCCAAGTGAGGAATTATGAAAAAAGAGAAAGGTCATAAAGAAAAAAAAAGAGAAAGGCCATAAAGAAAAAAAGAAAAGAGAAAGGCCATAAAAAAAGACAAGGCCCAAAAAAATGAGAGAAAAGAGAGAAGGGACAATGTTACTATCCTTTGTCACACTTGTGCTTCAAAGTAGCACCATAATCTTCATGTTAGAGAGTCTCTTGTTTTGTCACTTTCATATACTAGCGGTAATTTTCATTATAGAACTTGGCTTGTATATTCCAACAATGGGCCTCCTCAAGTGCCCTAGGTCTTCGTGAGCAAGCAAGTTGGATGCACACCCACTAGTTTCTTTCGTTGAGCTTCCATACATTTATAGCTCTAGTGCATCCGTTGCATGGCAATCCCTAATCCTTGCATTAACATCAATCGGTGGGCATCTCCATAGCCCATTGATTAGCCTCGTTGATGTGAGACTTTCTCCTTTTTGTCTTCTCCACATAACCCCCCTCATTATATTCTATTTCACCTATAGTGCTATGTCCATGGCTCGCGCTCATATATTGCGTGAAAGTTTATAGGTTTGAGATTACTAAAGAATGAAACAATCGCTTGGCTTGTCATCGGGGTTGTGCATGATGAGAGCATTCTTGTGTGACGAAAATGAAACATGACTAAACTATATGATTTTTTAGGGACGAACTTTCTTTGGCCATGTTATTTTGAGAAGACATAATTGCTTTGTTAGTATGCTTGAAGTATTATTATTTTTATGTCAATATGAACTTTTGTCTTGAATCTTTCGGATCTGAATATTCATACCACAATTAATAAGAATTACATTAAAATTATGCCAAGTAGCACTCCGCATCAAAAATTCTGTTTTTATCATTTACCTACTCGAGGATGAGCAGGAATTAAGCTTGGGGATGCTTGATAGTCTCCAACGTATCTATAATTTTTGATTGCTCCATGCTATATTATCTACTGTTTTGGACATTATTGGGCTTTATTATCCACTTTTATATTATTTTTGGGACTAACCTATTAACTGGAGGCCCAACCCAGAATTGTTGTTTTTTGCCTGTTTTAGGGTTTTGAAGAAAATGAATATCAAACGGAGTCCAAACGGAATGAAACCTTCGGGAACATGATTTTTAGGAAGATTATGATCCGGGAGACTTGGACCCTACGTCAAGAAAAGAAACATGAGGCCACGAGGTAGGGGGGCGCGCCTACCCCCCCAGGCGTGCCCTCCACCTTCGTGGACCCCCTGTTGCTCCACCGACGTACTCCTTCCTCCTATATATATCCACGTACCTCCAAACGAAAAAAACGGAGCCAAAACCCTAATTCCACCGCCGTAACTTTCTGTATCCACGAGATCCCATCTTGGGGCCTGTTCCGGAGCTCCGCCGGAGGGGGCATCCATCACGGAGGGCTTCTACATCAACACCATAGCCCCTCCGATGAAGTGTGAGTAGTTCACCTCAGACCTACGGGTCCATAGTTAGTAGCAAGATGGCTTCTTCTCTCTTTTTGGATCTCAATACAATGTTCTCCCCCTCTCTTGTGGAGATCTATTCGATGTAATGTTCTTTTTGCGGTGTGTTTGTTGAGATCGATGAATTGTGGGTTTATGATCAAGTCTATCTATGAATAATATTCGAATCTTCTCTGAATTCTTTTATGTATGATTGGTTATCTTTGCAAGTCTGTTTGAATTATCAGTTTGGTATGGCCTACTAGATTGATCTTTCTTGCAATGGGAAAAGTGCTTAGCTTTGGGTTCAATCTTGTGGTGTCCTTTCCCAGTGACAGTAGGGGCAGCACGGCACGTATTGTATTGTTGCCATCGAGGATAACAAGATGGTGTTTTATTCATATTGCATGAGTCTATCCCTCTACATCATGTCATCTTGCTTAAGGCGTTACTCTGTTTTTAACTTTATACTCTAGATGCATGCTGGATAGTGGTCGATGAGTGGAGTAATAGTAGTAGATGCAGGCAGGAGTCGGTCTACTTGTCTCGGACGTGATGCCTATATACATGATCATACCTAGATATTCTCATAACTATGCTCAATTCTGACAATTGCTCAACAGTGATTTGTTCACCCACCGTAGAATACTTATGCTCTCGAGAGAAGCCACTAGTGAAACCTATGGCCCCCGGGTCTATCTTTATGATATTGATCTCCTACTACTTAGTTATTTCCTTTGTTATTTACTTTGCCTTTATTTTACTTTGCATCTTTTATCATAAAAATACCAAAAATATTATCTTATCATATCTATCAGATCTCACTCTCGTAAGTGGCCTTATAGGGATTGACAACCCCTATTTGCGTTGGTTGCGAGGATTTATTTGTTTTGTGTAGGTACGAGGGACTCGCGCGTAGCCTCCTACTGGATTGATACCTTGGTTCTCAAAAACCGAGGGAAATACTTACGCTACTTTGCTGCATCATCCCTTCCTCTTCGGGGAACACCAACGTAGTGCTCAAGAGGTAGCAACACGTCTCTTTTTTCTTCATTCTCATATTCAAATGCTAGACATCCAAATCTCATGAAAATAATATTGCAACCAATTCCAGCAACGCGCGGGGATATCATCTAGTTTTCTTATTATTCTTCAAAACAGCCCTAAGCATAGTAGACAATGTTCTATTGACTACTTCACTTTGTCCATCAGTTTGGGGGTGACATGTAGTACTAAAAAGAAGTTTAGTCCCCAACTTAGCCCATAAATATCTCCAAAAGTGGCTAAGAAATTTAGTATTACGATCTGAAACAATAGTATTTGGCACACCATGCAAGCGAATAATTTCACGAAAGAACAAATCGGCAACATTAACAGCACACCGCTTTTATGACATGGTATAAAGTGTGCCATTTTTGAGAATCTATCCACGACAACAAATATGCTATCCCTCCCCTTCTTTGTTTGAGGTAAACCTAAAACAAAGTCCATAGATATATCCTCCCAAGGAACACTAGGTACAGGCAAAGACATATATAAACCATGAGGATTGAGTCGTGACTTAGCTTTTTGACATGTAGTGCAGCGAGCAACAAAACGCTCAACATCCCATCTCATCTTTGGCCAAAAGAAATTTGTAGCAAGTACGTCCTCCATCTTCTTCATGCTAAAGTGTCCCATTAATCCTCCTCCATGCGCCTCCTGCAACAACAAAAGACGAACGAAGCTAGCTGGAATGAATAGCTTGTTAGCACGGAACACAAATCCATCATTAACGATGAACTTGTTCCACGTTCTTCCTTCTTTACAATTCTAAATTACATCTTTAAAATCACATCATGCACATATTGATCTTTGATGGTCTCCAAACCAAATATTTTGAAGTCAAGTTGTGAAAGCATTGTATAGCAACGAGACAATGCATCAACAATAACATTTTCTTTACCCTTCTTGTGTTTAATGACGTAAGGGAAAGTCTCAATGAATTAAACCCATTTAGCAATGTCTAAGATTAAGTTTAGCTTGACTTTTAATATGTTTCAAAGATTCATGATCAAAATGTTTAACAAATTCTTTAGGCCATAAATAATATTGCCATGTTTCTAAAGTCTGAACAAGAGCATATAATTCTTTAGCATAAGTAGAATAATTCAGACTAGGCCCACTCAATTTTTCAGAAAAGTATGCAACATGTTTGCCATCTTGTAATAAGACACCTCCTAATCCAATTCCACTAGCATCACATTCAAGCTCAAAAGTCTTAATAAAATCAGAAAGTTCGAGTAAAGGAGCATGTGCCAACTTATCTTTCAATACCGTGAAGGCTTCTTCCTGTGTGGTACCCCAAACAAAAGGCAGGTCCTTCTTTGTAAGCTCATTGAGAGGTGTGGCAATGATGCTGAAATCTCTCACAAAATGCCTAGAGAATCCAGCGAGGCCAGGAAAACTCCTCACTTGTGTGACCGTTTTGGGCTGCGACCAACTCTCAATAGCTTCAATCTTGGCTTTATCAACTTCAATGTCCTATGGAGTAACAACATAGCCAAGAAAAGATACTCGGTCGGTGCAAAAGGTGCACTTACCAAGGTTACCAAACAAATGTGCATCACATAGAGCAATAAAAACAACACGTAAATGTTCCAAATGTTCCTCCAAAGATCTGCTACAAATCAGTATATCATCAAAATAGACTACCACAAATCGTCCAATGAAAGCATGTAAAACTTTGTTCATTAATCTCATGAAATTAGTAGGTGCATTAGTTAACCCAAAAGGCATGACTAACCACTCATATAATCAAAACTTAGTTTTAAATGCTGTTTTCCATTCATCTCCCAATTCCATACGAATTTGATGGTATCCACTGCGCAAATCAACTTTGGAGAATATTGTAGAGCCACTCAATTCATCAAGCATGTCATCTAGCCTAGCAATAGGATGACGATAATGAATAGTAATATTATTAATGCCTCTACAATCAACACACATAGTCGACGTACCATCCTTTTTGGCACTAATATAATAGGAACAACACAAGACTAAGAGACTCACACATATAACCTTCGTCGAGCAGCTCCTATACTTGATGCATAATCTCCTTCATCTCCTCTGGATTGGTACGGTATGGCGCACGGTTTGGCAGCGAGGCACGGGAATTAAGTCAATCTGATGCCCAATCCCTTGAATAGGTGGTAATCCCGGTGGCACGTCTTGTGGAAAGACGTCAGCGAACTCCTGCAAAATGTTAGTGACAACAGGAGGCAAAGAGGAAGGTACATGATACGTCTCCAACATATCTAGAATTTTTTATTGTTCCATGCTGTTATATTATAAATCTTGGATGTTTCATAATCATTTTATACATTTTTGGTACTAACCTATTGACATAGTGCCAAGTGCCAGCTGCTGTTTTTCCATGTTTTTTACATCACAGAAAATCAATATCAAACGGAGTCCAAATGCAACGAAACTTTACGGAGAACTTTTATGGGCCAAAAGGAACACAACGGGCCCTGGCTACGCCTGGGGGTGCCACAAGGGGGCCACAACCCACCAGGACGCGCTAGGAGGCCTAGGCGTGCCCTTGTGGGTTGTGCCCACCTCGGGTGCCCCCTAGACCGCCTCTTTGCTCTATAATTACCACAATATTCCAGAAACCCTAGGGGAGTCGACGAAATATTCATCCAGCCGCCATAGAGTCCAGAACCACCAGATCCAATCTAGACACCATCTAGGATGGGGTTCACCACCTCCATTGGTGCGTCTCCGATGATGCGTGAGTAGTTCTTTGTACACCTTCGGGTCCGTAGTTAGTAGCTAGATGGCTTCATCTCTCTCTCTCTTGATTCTCAATACAATGGTCTCTTGGAGATCCATATGATGTAACTCTATTGCGGTGTGTTTGTTGGGATCGATGAACTTTGAGTTTATGATCAGATCTATCTATTTATATCCATGAAAGTATTTGAGTTTCTTTTATCGCTTTTATGCATGATCTCTTATAGCCTCGTATTTCTTCTCCTATATTTGGGTTTTGTTTGGCCAACTTGATCTATTTATCTTGCAGTGGGAAGAGGTGCTTTGTAGTGGGTTCGATCTTACGGTGCTTGATCCTAGTGACAGAAAGGGAAATGACACGTATGTATTGTTGGTACTAAGGATAAAATGATGGGGTCTATCTCTACATAGATATATCTTGTCTACATCATGTCATCGTTCTTTCGCATCACTCCGTTTCTCCATGAACTTAATACACTAGATGCATGCTGGATAGCGGTCGATGTGTGCAGTAATAGTAGTAGATGTAGGCAGGAGTTGGTCTACTAATCTTGGACGTGATGCCTATATAATGATCATTGCCTAGATATCGTCATAATTATTTGAAGTTCTGTCAATTGCCCAACAGTAATTTGTTCACCCACCGTTTGCTATTTTTCTCGAGAGAAGCCACTAGTGAAACCTACGCCCCCCGGGTCTTTCTTCTCTTATATTTGCCTTTGCGATCTACTTTTCTCTTGCATTTATTTTCAGATCTATTAAACCAAAAATACAAAAATACCTTGCTGTGTTTTATTTCTATTTATTTTATTTGTGATCTATCTTTCAATCTACTACAAATTTATCTCATGCCCGTTTGCCTATCTTGAGGCACCATACCCCGAAAGGGATTGACAACCTCTTTAACACGTCTGGTTGCGAGGATTTGTTATCTGTATGCAGGTGCTGTTTACGTTGTGTTGCTTGGTTCTCCTACTGGTTCGATAACCTTGGTTTCATATCTGAGGGAAATACCTACCGCCGCTGTGCTGCATCATCCCTTCCTCTTTGGGGAAATACCGATGTAGCTTCAAGCGACATCAAAAGAAATTTCTGGCGCCATTGCTGGGGAGGATCTTCAACACATACCAGGTTCCTAATCACAAATCTCATCTCCTTGCAATATACATTATTTGCCATTTCCATCTCGTTTTCCTCTCCCCCACTTCACAAATTTGCTGTTTTATTCGCCCCTCTTTTCCATTCGCCGTTTTCTTGCCGGATCTGTCTTTGAGTGCAATCTTGTTGTGGTTATCATGACTCAAGATAACACCAAGTTATGTTATTTCTCAAATACCAACAACAATGATTTTATTAGCACTCCGCTTGCTCCTCCCGCCACTAGTGCGGAGACTTGTGATATTAATACTGCTTTGCTGAATCTTGTTATGAAAGACCAATTCTCCGGTACTCCTAATGAGGATGCCGCGTCCCATCTTAATACCTTCGTGGAATTATGCGATATGCAAAAGAAAAAAGATGTGGACAATGATCTGGTCAAAATGAAATTATTTCCGTTTTCCTTGCGTGATTCTGCAAAAATTTGGTTCTCTTCTTTGTTGGGGGTTGCAGTAACAATTCAAAATTTTCCTATGTGTCACCAAGATCAATCTAGGAGATGCTAGCAACAAGAGAGATAGCATCTTCATACCCTTGAAGATCATTAAGCGGAAGCATTACAAGAACACAACTGATGGAGTCGTACTCGCGGCGATTCAAATCGCGGAAGATCCGATCTAGCGCCGAACGGACGGCGCCTCCGCGTTCAACACACGTACAGCCTGGGGACGTCTCCTCCTTGTTGATCCAGCAAGGGGACAAGAGAAGTTGAGGGAGAACTCCAGCAGCATGACGGCGTGGTGATGGAGGAGCTTGTGGTTCTCCGGCAGGGCTTTGCCAAGCACTACAGAAGAGGAGGAGGAGTTGGAGAGGGGGAGAGTTGCGCCCGGGGAAGGGTTATGGCTGCCCTCCCACCCCCTCACTATATATAGGGGGAAGGGGAGAGGGGCAGGCACCCTAGGGTTTCCCCTAGGGGGCGGCGGCTAGGGCAGATTGGATCTCCCTAGGGAGACTTGCCCCCCAAGCCAAGCAGGTGGAGGCGCCCCACCTCCCCAAGTAACATGGGAAAAGGGTGTGCGGGTGCACATCCCCTTAGTGGTCTGGTTTGCCCCCTCCCCTTGGCCCATGAGGCCTTGCAACACTTGCCGGGGCTCCCGAAACACCTTTCGGTCATGCTGGCCATAGCCTGGTGATACGTCTCCAATGTATCTATAATTTTTGATTGCTCCATGCTATATTATCTACTGTTTTGGACTATATTGGGCTTTATTTTCCAATTTTATATTATTTTTTGGACTAACCTATTAACCGGAGGCCCAGCCCAGAATTGTTGTTTTTTTGCCTATTTCAATGTTTCGGAGAAACAGAATATCAAACGGAGTCCAAACGGAATGAAACCTTCGGAAACGTGATTTTCTCATCAGATAAGATCCAGGAGACTTGGACCCTTCGTCAAGAAAGCCACGAGGCGGCCACGAGGGTGGAGGGCGCGCCCCCCTGCCTCGTGGGCCCCTCGAAGCTCCACCGACGTACTTCTTCCTCCTATATATACCTACGTACCCCCAAACGATCGAGGACAGAGCCAAAAACCTAATTCCACCGCCGCAACTTTCTGTATCCATGAGATCCCATCTTGGGGCCTGTTCCAGAGCTCCGCCGGAGGGGCATCGATCACGGAGGGCTTCTACATCATCATCCAAGCCCCTCCGATGAAGTGTGAGTAGTTTACTTCAGACCTACGGGTCCATAGTTAGTAGCTAGATGGCTTCTTCTCTCTTTTTGGATCTCAATACAATGTTCTCCCCCTCTCTCGTGGAGATCTATTTGATGTAATCTTCTTTTTGCGGTGTGTTTGTTGAGACCGATGAATTGTGGGTTTATGATCAAGTCTATCTATGAATAATATTTGAATCTTCTCTGAATTCTTTTATGTATGATTGGTTATCTTTGCAAGTCTCTTCGAATTATCAGTTTGGTTTGGCCTACTAGATTGGTTGTTCTTGCCATGGGAGAAGTGCTCAGCTTTGGGTTCGATCTTGCGGTGTCCTTTCCCAGTGACAGAAGGGGCAGCAAGGCACGTATTGTATCGTTGCCATCGAGGATAACAAGATGGGGTTTTTATCATATTGCATGAAACTATCCCTCTACATCATGTCATCTTGCTTAAGGCGTTACTCTGTTTTTAACTTAATACTCTAGATGCATGCTGGATAGCGGTCGATGAGTGGAGTAATAGTAGTAGATGCAGGCAAGAGTCGGTCTACTTGTCTCGGACGTGATGCCTATATACATAATCATACCTAGATATTCTCATAACTATGCTCAATTCTGTCAATTTCTCAACAGTAATTTGTTCACCCACCGTAGAATACTTATGCTCTTGAGAGAAGCCACTAGTGAAACCTATGGCCCCCGGATCTCTTTCTCATCATATCAATCTCCATCACTTTATTATTGCTTTGCTTTTACTTTGCTTTTACTTTTTACTTTGCATCTCTATACCAAAAATACCAAAAATATTATTTACCATCTCTATCAAATCTCACTTTCGTAAGTGACCTGAAGGGATTGACAACCCCTAAGCGCGTTGGTTGCGTTGAGCTATTGTTTTTGTGTAGGTACGAGGGACTCGCGCGTAGCCTCCTACTGGATTGATACCTTGGTTCTCAAAAACTGAGGGAAATACTTACGCTACTTTGCTGCATCATCCTCTCCTCATCGGGGAAATCCAACGCAGTGCTCAAGAGGTAGTAAGAAGAATTTCTGGCGCCGTTGCCGGGGAGTCTGCGCAAAAGTCAACATACCAAGTACCCATCACAATCCCTATCTCCCGCATTACATTATTTGCCATTTTCCTCTCGTTTTCCTCTCCCCCACTTCACCCTTGCCGTTTTATTCGCCCTCTCTCTCTATCCTCCCTCTCTTTCTCTATTTGCCTCTTTTGCCCGTTTGCTTTTTGTTTGCTCGTGTGTTGGATTGCTTGCTTGTCGCGATGGCTTAAGATAATACTAAATTGTGTCACTTCACCAATACCAACAACAATGATTTTATTAGCACTCCGATTGCTCCTCTTACCGATGCTGAATCTTGTGAAATCAATGCTGCTTTGCTGAATCTTGTCATGAAAGATCCATTCTCCGGCCTTCCTAGTGAAGATGCCGCTACCCATCTTAATAGCTTCGTTGATTTGTGTGACATGCAAAAGAAGAAAGATGTCGACAATGATATTGTTAAATTGAAGCTATTTCCTTTTTCGCTTAGAGATCGTGCTAAAGCTTGGTTTTCATCTTTGCCTAAAAATAGTATTGATTCATGGAACAAGTGCAAAGATGCTTTTATCTCTAAATATTTTCCTCCCGCTAAGATCATCTCTCTTAGAAACAATATTATGAATTTTAAACAACTTGATCATGAACATGTTGCACAAGCTTGGGAGAGAATGAAATTAATGATACATAATTGCCCTACTCATGGTTTGAATTTGTGGATGATTATACAAAAAATTTATGCCGGATTGAATTTTGCTTCTAGAAATCTTGTAGATTCGACCGTGGGAGGCACTTTTATGGAAATCACTTTAGGAGAAGCTACTAAACTCCTAGATAATATTATGGTTAATTATTCTCAATGGCATACTGAAAGATCTACTAATAAAAAGGTGCATGCGATAGAAGAAATTAATGTTTGAAGTGGAAAGATGGATGAACTTATGAAATTATTTGCTAATAAGAGTGTTTCTTCTGATCCTAATGATGTGCCCTTATCTACTTTGATTGAGAATAATAATGAATCTATGGATGTGAATTTTGTTGGTAGGAACAATTTTGGTAACAACGCGTATACAGGAAATTTCAATCCTAGGCCTTATCCTAGTAATCCCTCTAATAATTATGGTAATTCCTACAACAATTCTTATGGAAATTATAATAAGATGCCCTCTGATTTTGAATCTAACATTAAAGAATTTATTTCTTCGCAAAAGAATTTTAATGCTATGATTGAAGAAAAATTGCTTAAGATTGATGATTTGGCTAGGAACATTGATAGAATTGCTCTTGATGTTGATTCTTTGAAACTTAGATCTATTTGTTGGAAATATGCCCTAGAGGCAATAATAAAAGTATTATTATTATATTTATTTTTTCATGATAATTGTCTTTATTCATGCTATAACTGTATTATCCGGAAATCGTAATACACGTGTGAATACATAGACCATAATATGTCCCTAGTAAGCCTCTAGTTGACTAGCTCGTTGATCAACAGATAGTCATGGTTTCCTGGCTATGGACATTGGATGTCATTGATAACGGGATCACATCATTAGGAGAATGATGTGATGGACAAGACCTAATCCTAAGCATAGCACAAGATCGTGTAGTTCGTTTGCTAGAGCTTTTCCAATGTCAAGTATCTTTTCCTTTGACCATGAGATCGTGTAACTCCCGGATACCGTAAGAGTGCTTTGGGTGTATCAAACATCACAACATAACTGGGTGACTATAAAGGTGCACTATAGGTATTTCCGAAAGTGTCTGTTGGGTTGACACGGATCGAGACTGGGATTTGTCACTCCATATAACGGAGAGGTATCACTGGGCCCACTCGGTAATGCATCATCATTATGAGCTCAAGGTGACCAAGTGGTTGATCACGGGATCATGCATTACGGTACGAGTAAAGTGACTTGCCGGTAACGAGACTGAACAAGGTATTGGGATACCGACGATCGAGTCTCGGGCAAGTAACATACCGATTGACAAAGGGAATTGTATACGGGGTTGTTTAATCCTCGACATCGTGGTTCATCCGATGAGATCATCGTGGAGCATGTGGGAGCCAACATGGGTATCCAGATCCCGCTGTTGGTTATTGACCGGAAAGTCGTCCCGGTCATGTCTGCATGTCTCCCGAACCCGTAGGGTCTACACACTTAAGGTTCGGTGACGCTAGGGTTGTGAAGATATGTATATGCAGTAACCCGAATGTTGTTCGGAGTCCCGGATGAGATCCCGGACGTCACGAGGAGTTCCGGAATGGTCCGGAGGTAAAGAATTATATATATAGGAAGTGCAGTTTCGGCCATCGGGACAAGTTTCGGGGTCATCGGTATTGTACCGGGACCACCGGAAGGGTCCCGGGGGCCCACCGGGTGGGGCCACCTGTCCCGGGGGGGCACATGGGCTATAGGGGGTGCGCCTTGGCCTGCATGGGCCAAGGGCACCAGCCCCAAAAGCCCATGCGCCTAGGTTTCCACAAAAGGGAAGAGTCCCAATGGTGGAAGGCACCTCTAGGTGCCTTGGGGGGGGGGAGGGAAACCTCCCCTTGGCCGCCGCACCTAGGAGATTGGATCTCCTAGGCTGGCGCACCCCCCCCTTGGCCCTCCTATATATAGTTGAGGAGAGGGAGGACTTCATACCTCAGCCTTTGGTGCTTCCCTCTCCCCTGTTACATCTCTCCCTCGTAGTACATGGCGAAGCCCTGCTACTGTGACGCCCTACATCCACCACCACGCCGTCGTGCTGCTGGATCTTCATCAACCTCTCCTCCCCCCTTGCTGGATCAAGAAAGGAGGGGACGTCATCCGCTCCATACGTGTGTTGAACGCGGAGGTACCGTCCGTTCGGTGCTAGGATCTCCGGTGATTTGAATCACGTCGTGTTCGACTACATCAACCCGTTCTTGAACGCTTCCGCTCGCGATCTACAAAGGTATGTAGATGCATCCAATCACTCGCTGCTAGATGAACTCATAGATGGATCTTGGTGAAACCGTAGGAAATTTTTTGTTTTCTGCAACGTTCCCCAACAGTGGCATCATGAGCTAGGTCTATGCGTAGTTCTCTTGCGCGAGTAGAACACAATTTTTTGTGGGCGTAGATGTTGTCAACTTTTCTTGCTGCTACTAGTCTTATCTTGCTTCAACGGTATTGTGGGATGAAGCGGCCCGGACCAACCTTACACGTATGCTTACGTGAGACCGTATCCACTGACTAACATGCACAAGTTGCATAAGGTGGCTGGCGGGTGTCTGTCTCTCCTACTTTAGTTGGAGCAGATTCGATGAACAGGGTCCTTATGAAGGGTAAATAGAAGTTGACAAATCACGTTGTGGCTTTCACGTAGGTAAGAAAACGTTCTTGTTAGAACCCTACTTCAGCCACGTAAAACCTGCAACAACAATTAGAGGACGTCTAACTTGTTTTTGCAGCAAGTGCTTTGTGATATGATATGGACAAAGTTGTGATGAATGATGAATGATCTCAATGTGATGTATGAGATGTTCATGCTATTGTACAAGGAATCACAACTTACATGTCGATGAGTATGACGGTGACAGGATGATCATGGAGCCCCAAGATGGAGATCAAAGGAGCTATGTGATATTGGCCATATCATGTCACTATTATTATTTGATTGCATGTGATGTTTATCATGTTTTGCATCTTGTTTACTTAGAACGACGGTAGTAAATAAGACGATCCCTTACAACAATTTCAAGAAGTGTTCTCCCCTAACTGTGCACCGTTGCTACAGTTCGTCGTTTCTAAGCACCATGTGTTAATCGGGTGTGATAGATCCTTACGTTCACATACAACGGGTGTAAGACAGTTTTACACATGCAAAAACACTTAGGGTTAACTTGACGAGCCTAGCATGTACAGACATGACCTCGGAACACAGAGACCGAAAGGTCGAACACGAGTCGTATGGAAGATACGATCAACATGAAGATGTTCACCGGCGATGACTAGTCCGTCTCACGTGTTAATCGGACACGGCCTAGTCGACTCGGATCGTGTAACACTTAGATGACTAGAGGGATGTCTAATCTGAGTGGGATTTCATTAATAATTTGATTAGATGAACTTAATTATCATGAACTTAGTCTAAAATCTTTACAATATGTCTTGTAGATCAAATGGCCAACGTTGTATTCAATTTCAACGCGTTCCTAGAGAAAACCAAGCTGAAATACGATGGCAGCAACTATACGGACTGGGTCCGGAACCTGAGGATTATCCTCATAGCTGCCAAGAAAGATTATGTCCTACAAGCATCGTTAGGTGATCCACCCGTCCCACAGAACCAAGACGCTATGAACGCTTGGCAGACACGTACTGATGACTACTCCCTCGTTCAGTGCGGCATGCTTTACAGCTTAGAGCCGGGGCTCCAAAAGCGTTTTGAGAGACATGGAGCATATGAGATGTTCGAAGAGCTAAAAATGGTTTTTCAAGCTCATGCCCGGATTGAGAGATATGAAGTCTCCGATAAGTTCTTCAGCTGGAAGATGGAGGAAAATAGTTCTGTCAGTGAGCACATACTCACTATGTCTGGGTTACATAACCGCTTGACTCAGCTGGGAGTTAATCTCCCGGATGACGCGGTCATTGACAGAATCCTCCAGTCGCTTCCACCAAGCTACAAGAGCTTTGTGATGAACTTCAATATGCAGGGGATGGTAAAGACCATTCCTGAAGTATTTGCTATGCTGAAATCAGCAGAGGTAGAAGTCAAGAAGGAACATCAAGTGTTGATGATGAATAAAACCACTAAGTTCAAGAAGGGCAAGGGTAAAAAGAACTTCAAGAAGGACGGCAAGGAAGTTGCTGCGCCCGGCAAGCAAGCTGTCGGGAAGAAGTCAAAGAATGGACCCAAGCCTGAGACGGAGTGCTTTTATTGCAAAGGGAAGGGTCACTGGAAGCGGAACTGCCCCAAATACTTAGCGGACAAGAAGGCCGGCAACACCAAAGGTATATTTGATATACATGTAATTGATGTGTACCTTACCAGTGCTCGTAGTAACTCCTGGGTATTTGATACCGGTGCCGCTGCTCATATTTGTAACTCACAGCAGGAGCTGCGGAATAAACGGAGACTGGCGAAGGACGAGGTGACGATGCGCGTCGGGAATGGTTCCAAGGTCGATGTGATCGCCGTCGGCACGCTACCTCTACATTTACCTACGGGATTAGTTATAAACCTCAATAATTGTTATTTAGTGCCATGTTTGAGCATGAACATTGTATCAGGATCTCGTTTAATATGAGATGGCTACTCATTTAAATCCGAGAATAATGGTTGTTCTATTTATATGAGAGATATGTTTTATGGTCATGCTCCGATAGTCAATGGTTTATTCTTAATGAATCTCGAGCGTATTACTACACATATTCATAGTGTGAGTACCAAAAGATGTAAGGTTGATAATGATAGTCCCACATACTTGTGGCACTGCCGCCTTGGTCACATAGGTGTCAAACGCATGAAGAAGCTCCATGCAGATGGACTTTTAGAGTCTCTTGATTATGAATCATTTGACACGTGCGAACCATGCCTCATGGGAAAAATGACCAAGACTCCGTTCTCAGGAACAATGGAGCGAGCAACCAACTTATTGGAAATCATACATACTGATGTGTGCGGTCCAATGAGTGTTGAGGCTCGCGGTGGCTATCGTTATGTTCTCACCCTCACTGATGACTTGAGTAGATATGGGTATGTCTACTTAATGAAACACAAGTCTGAAACCTTTGAAAAGTTCAAGGAATTTCAGAGTGAGGTTGAGAATCAACGTGACAGGAAAATCAAGTTTCTACGATCAGATCGTGGAGGAGAATACTTGAGTCATGAATTTGGCACACACTTAAGAAAATGTGGAATAGTTTCACAACTCACGCCGCCTGGAACACCTCAGCGTAATGGTGTGTCCGAACGTCGTAATCGCACTCTATTAGATATGGTACGATCTATGATGTCTCTTACCGATTTACCACTATCTTTTTGGGGCTATGCTTTAGAGACTGCCGCATTCACTTTAAATAGGGCTCTATCGAAATCCGTTGAGACGACACCGTATGAATTATGGTTTGGGAAGAAACCTAAGCTGTCGTTTCTAAAAGTTTGGGGATGCAATGCTTATGTCAAGAAACTTCAACCTGAAAAGCTCGAACCCAAGTCAGAAAAATGCGTCTTCATAGGATACCCTAAAGAAACTGCTGGGTATACCTTCTACCTCAGATCCGAAGGCAAGATCTTTATTGCCAGGAATGGATCCTTTCTAGAGAAAGAGTTTCTCTCGAAAGAAGTAAGTGGGAGGAAAGTAGAACTTGATGAAGTATTGCCTCTTGAACCGGTAAATGGCACAACTCAAGAAAATGTTCCTGAGGTGCCTGCACCGACTAGAGAGGAAGTTATTCATGATGATCAAGATACTTCTGATCAAGCTCCTACTGAAATTCGAAGGTCCACAAGGACACGTTCCGCACCAGAGTGGTACGGCAACCCTGTCTTGGAAATCATGTTGTTAGACAACGGTGAACCTTCAAACTATGAAGAAGCGATGGCGGGTCCGGATTCTGACAAATGGCTAGAAGCCATGAAATCCGAGATAGGATCCATGTATGAAAACAAAGTATGGACTTTGACTGACTTGCCCGTTGAACGGCGAGCCATAGAAAATAAATGGATCTTTAAGAAGAAGACAGACGCGGATGGTAATGTGACCATCTATAAAGCTAGGCTTGTCGCTAAGGGTTATCGACAAGTTCAAGGGGTTGACTACGATGAGACTTTCTCACCGGTAGCAAAGCTAAAGTCCGTCCGAATCATGTTAGCAGTTGCCGCATTCTACGATTATGAGATATGGCAAATGGACGTCAAAACGGCATTCCTTAATGGTTTCCTTAAGGAAGAATTGTATATGATGCAGCCGGAAGGTTTTGTCGATCCTAAGAATGCTGACAAGGTGTGCAAGCTCCAACGCTCGATTTATGGGCTGGTGCAAGCATCTCGGAGTTGGAACATTCGCTTTGATGAAATGATCAAAGCGTTTGGGTTTACGCAGACTTATGGAGAAGCCTGCGTTTACAAGAAAGTGAGTGGGAGCTCTGTAGCATTCCTCATACTATATGTAGATGACATACTTTTGATGGGAAATGATATAGAACTCTTGGACAGCATCAAGGCCTACTTGAATAAGAGTTTTTCAATGAAGGACCTTGGAGAAGCTGCTTATATATTAGGCATCAAGATCTATAGGGATAGATCGAGACGCCTCATAGGTCTTTCACAAAGCACGTACCTTGATAAGATTTTGAAGAAGTTCAAAATGGATCAGTCCAAGAAAGGGTTCTTGCCTGTTTTGCAAGGTATGAAATTGAGCTCGGCTCAATGCCCGACCACGGCAGAAGATATAGAAGAGATGAGTGTCATCCCCTATGCCTCAGCCATAGGTTCTATTATGTATGCCATGCTGTGTACCAGACCTGATGTAAACCTTGCCGTAAGTTTGGTAGGAAGGTACCAAAGTAATCCCGGCAAGGAACACTGGACAGCGGTCAAGAATATCCTGAAGTACCTGAAAAGGACTAAGGAAATGTTTCTCGTTTATGGAGGTGACGAAGAGCTCGTCGTAAAGGGTTGCGTCGACGCTAGCTTCGACACAGATCTGGATGACTCTAAGTCACAAACCGGATACGTGTATATGTTGAATGGTGGAGCAGTGAGCTGGTGCAGCTGCAAGCAGAGCATCGTGGCGGGATCTACATGTGAAGCGGAGTACATGGCAGCCTCGGAGGCAGCACATGAAGCAATATGGGTGAAGGAGTTCATCACCGACCTAGGAGTCATACCCAATGCGTCGGGGCCAATCAAACTCTTTTGTGACAACACTGGGGCTATTGCACTTGCCAAGGAGCCCAGGTTTCACAAGAAGACAAGGCACATCAAGCGTCGCTTCAACTCCATTCGTGAAAATGTTCAAGATGGAGACATAGAGATTTGTAAAGTACATACAGAACTGAATATAGAAGATCCGTTGACTAAACCTCTCCCTAGGGCAAAACATGATCAACACCAGAATTCCATGGGTGTTCGATTCATCACAATGTAACTAGATTATTGACTCTAGTGCAAGTGGGAGACTGTTGGAAATATGCCCTAGAGGCAATAATAAAAGTATTATTATTATATTTCTTTGTTCATGATAATTGTCTTTATTCATGCTATAACTGTATTATCCGGAAATCGTAATACACGTGTGAATACATACACCATAATATGTCCCTAGTAAGCCTCTAGTTGACTAGCTCGTTGATCAACAGATAGTCATGGTTTCCTGGCTATGGACATTGGATGTCATTGATAACGGGATCACATCATTAGGAGAATGATGTGATGGACAAGACCTAATCCTAAGCATAGCATAGCACAAGATCGTGTAGTTCGTTTGCTAGAGCTTTTCCAATGTCAAGTATCTTTTCCTTTGACCATGAGATCGTGTAACTCCCGGATACCGTAAGAGTGCTTTGGGTGTATCAAACGTCACAACGTAACTGGGTGACTATAAAGGTGCATTACAGGTATTTCCGAAAGTGTCTGTTGGGTTGACACGGATCGAGACTGGGATTTGTCACTCCATATAACGGAGAGGTATCACTGGGCCCACTCGGTAATGCATCATCATTATGAGCTCAAGGTGACCAAGTGGTTGATCACGGGATCATGCATTACGGTACGAGTAAAGTGACTTGCCGGTAACGAGACTGAACAAGGTATTGGGATACCGACGATCGAGTCTCGGGCAAGTAACATACCGATTGACAAAGGGAATTGTATACGGGGTTGTTAATCCTCGACATCGTGGTTCATCCGATGAGATCATCGTGGAGCATGTGGGAGCCAACATGGGTATCCAGATCCCGCTGTTGGTTATTGACCGGAGAGTCGTCTCGGTCATGTCTGCATGTCTCCCGAACCCGTAGGGTCTACACACTTAAGGTTCGGTGACGCTAGGGTTGTGAAGATATGTATATGCAGTAACCCGAATGTTGTTCGGAGTCCCGGATGAGATCCCGGACGTCACGAGGAGTTCCGGAATGGTCCGGAGGTAAAGAATTATATATAGGAAGTGCTGTTTCGGCCATCGGGACAAGTTTCGGGGTCATCGGTATTGTACCGGGACCACCGGAAGGGTCCCGGGGGCCACCGGGTGGGGCCACCTGTCCCGGGGGGCCACATGGGCTGTAGGGGGTGCGCCTTGGCCTGCATGGGCCAAGGGCACCAGCCCCAAAAGCCCATGCGCCTAGGTTTCCACAAAAGGGAAGAGTCCCAATGGTGGAAGGCACCTCTAGGTGCCTTGGGGGGGAGGGAAACCTCCCCTTGGCCGCCGCACCTAGGAGATTGGATCTCCTAGGCTGGCGCACCCCCCCCTTGGCCCTCCTATATATAGTTGAGGAGAGGGAGGACTTCATACCTCAGCCTTTGGTGCTTCCCTCTCCCCTGTTACATCTCTCCCTCGTAGTACACGGCGAAGCCCTGCTACTGTGACGCCCTGCATCCACCACCACGCCGTCGTGCTGCTGGATCTTCATCAACCTCTCCTCCCCCCTTGCTGGATCAAGAAAGGAGGAGACGTCATCCGCTCCGTACGTGTGTTGAACGCGGAGGTACCGTCCGTTCGGTGCTAGGATCTCCGGTGATTTGAATCACGTCGTGTTCGACTACATCAACCCCGTTTTCTTGAACGCTTCCGCTCGCGATCTACAAAGGTATGTAGATGCATCCAATCACTCGCTACTAGATGAACTCATAGATGGATCTTGGTGAAACCGTAGGAAATTTTTTGTTTTCTGCAACGTTCCCCAACACTATTCCACCTAAGCATGATATCAATGAGTCTCTGAAAGCCATGAGAATTTCCATTGACGAGTGCAAAGAAAGAACCGCTAGGATGCATGCTAAGAAAGATGCCTTTATAAAAGCGTGTTCTTCTAGTTCCTATGAAAATAATGATGAAGATCTAAAAGTTATTGATGTGTCCCCTATTAAATCTTTGTTTTGCAATATGAATCTTGATAGTGATGGGACTGAATATGATCCACCTTTACCTAGAAGGCGTTCTAAGAATTCCGAATCTTTTGATCTCGATGCTAAATTTGATAAAAGTGGGATTGAAGAAATTAAAAACCCTAGATGTTGCTAAACCTACTATATTGGATTTAAAGGAATTTAATTATGAAAATTGCTCTTTAATTGATTGTATTTCCTTGTTGCAATCCGTGCTAAAATCTCCTCACGCTTATAGTCAAAATAAAGCGTTTACTAAACATATCGTTGATTCCTTGATGCAATCTTATGAAGAAAAACTTGAATTGGAAGTTTATATCCCTAGAAAACTTTATGATGAGTGGGAACCTACTATTAAAATTAAAATTAAAGATCATGAGTTTTATGCTTTGTGTGATTTGGGGGCTAGTGTCTCTACTATTCCTAAAACTTTGTGTGATTTGCTAGATTTCCATAATTTTGATGATTGCTCTCTAAACTTGCATCTTGCGGATTCCACTATTAAGAAACCTATGGGAAGAATTAATGATGTTATTATTGTTGCAAATAAGAATTATGTGCCCGTAGATTTTATCGTTCTTGATATAGATTGCAATCCTTCTTGCCATATTATTCTCAGTAGACCTTTCCTTAGAACGGTTGGTGCAATTATTGATATGAAGGAAGGGAATATTAGATTCCAATTTCCACTAAAAAAGGCATGGACACTTTCCTAGAAAGAAAATAAAATTACCATATTAATCTATCAAGAGAGCCACTTATGGATTGCCTACCAAAGATGGCAATACCTAGATCTATTCTTGCTTGTTATGCCTAGCTAGGGGCGTTAAACGATAGCGCTTGTTGGGAGGCAACCCAATTTTATTTTTATTCCTTGCTTTTTGCTCCTGTTTAGTAATAAATAAATTATTTATCCTCCGTTTTGGTTGTGTTTTTTGTGTTTAATTAGTGTTTGTGCCAAGTAGAACCGTTGGGAAGACTTGGGGAAAGTCTTGTTGAACTTGCTGTAAAAAACAGAAACTTTAGCGCTCACGAGAACTGCTGTCATTTTTATTTGGAGAGTGATATTTAGTTAATTCTTTTTGCAGATGATTAATAGATAAATTCCTCACGTCCAGAAATTTATTTTAGAATTTTTGGTGTTCCATATCTTGCGCTAGCTACAGATTACTACAGACTGTTCTGTTTTTGACAGATTCTGTTTTTCGTGTATTGTTTGCTTATTTTGATGAATATATGGCTAGTAAAATAGTTTATAATCCATAGAGAAGTTGTAATACAGTAGGTTTAAAACCAATATAAATAAAGAATGAGTTCATTACAGTACCTTGAAGTGGTCTTTTGTTTTCTTTCACTAACGGAGCTCACGAGATTTTCTACTTTAAGTTTTGTGTTGTGAATTTTTCAAGTTTTGGGTAAAGATTTAATGGATTATGGAACAAGGAGTGGCAAGAGCCTAAGATTGTGGATGCCCATGGCACCCGAAAGATAATCTAAGGACACCTAAAATCCAAAGCTTGGGGATGCCCCGGAAGGCATCCCCTCTTTCGTCTACTTCTATCGGTAACTTTACTTGGAGCTATATTTTTATTCACCACATGATATGTGTTTTGCTTGGAGCGTCTTTTATGATTTGAGTATTTGCTTGTTAGTCTACCAAAATCATCCTTTCCGTACACACCTTTTGAGAGAGCCATACATGATTTGGAATTTGATAGAATACTCTATGTGCTTCACTTATATCTTTTGAGCTTTATAGTTTTGCTCTAGTGCTTCACTTTTATCTTTTAGAGCACGGTGGTGGATTTATTTTATAGAAACTATTGATCTCTCATGCTTCACTTAGATTATTTTGAGAGTCTTAATAGCATGGTAATTTGCTTAAAATCCTAATATGCTTGGTATGCAAGATTAATAATAAAACTTTCGTATGAATGTGTTGAATACTAAGAAAAGTTTGATGCTTGATGATTGTTTTGAGATATGGAGGTAATAATATCAAAGTCATGCTAGTTGAGTAGTTGTGAAATTGAGAAATACTTGTGTTGACGTTTGCAAGTCCCGTAGCATGCACGTATGGTAAACGTTATGCAACAAATTTTAAACATGAGGTGTTATTTGATTGTCTTCCTTATGAGTGGTGGTCGCGGACGAGCGATGGTCTTTTCCTACCAATCTATCCCCCTAGGAGCATGCGCGTAGTGCCGAGGTTTTTTCAATAAGTATGTGAGTTCTTTATGACTAATGTTGAGTCCATGGATTATACGCACTCTCACCCTTCCATCCTTGCTAGCCTCTTCAGTACCGTGCATTGCCCTTTCTCCCATTGAGAGTTGGCGCAAACTTCACACATAAACCTCCTTATATCTTCCTCAAAACAGCCACCATACCTACCTATTATGGCATTTCCATAGCCATTCCGAGATATATTGCCATGCAAGTTTCCATCATTCCGTTCATCATGACACATTCATCATTGTCATATTGCTTAGCATGATCATGTAGTTAACATAGTATTTGTGGCAAAGTCACTGTTCATAATTCTTTCATACATGTCACTCTTGGTTCATTGCATATCCCGGTACACCGCCGGAGGCATTCATATAGAGTCATCTTTGTTCTAGTATCGAGTTGTAATCATTGAGTTGTAAATAAATAGAAGTGTGATGATCATCATTATTAGAGCATTGTCCCAAGTGAGGAATAAAAAAAAGAAAAGAGAAAGGCCATAAAAAAATAGAAGGCCCAAAAAAAAGAAGAAAGGCCATAAAAAAAGAGAAGGCCCAAAAAATTAGAGAAAAAGAGAGAAGGGACAATGTTACTATCCTTTTACCACACTTGTGCTTCAAAGTAGCACCATGATCTTCATAGTAGAGAGTCTCTCATGTTATCACTTTCATATACTAGTGGGAATTTTTCATTATAGAACTTGGCTTGTATATTCCAACAATGGGCCTCCTCAAGTGCCCTAGGTCTTCATGAGCAAGCAAGTTGGATGCACACCCACTAGTTTCTTTTGTTGAGCTTTCATACATTTATAGCTCTAGTGGATCCGTTGCATGCCAATCCCTACTCCTTGCATTAACATCAATCGGTGGGCATCTGCATAGCCCATTGATTAGCCTCGTTGATGTGAGACTTTCTCCCTTTTTTGTCTTCTCCACATAACCCCCCTCATTATGTTCTATTCCACTTATAGTGCTATGTCCATGGCTCGCGCTCATATATTGCGTGAAAGTTTATAGGTTTGAGATTACTAAAGTATGAAACAATTGCTTGGCTTGTCATCGGGGTTGTGCATGATGATAGCATTCTTTTGTGACAAAAATGAAACATGACTAAACTATATGATTTTGTAGGGATGAACTTTCTTTGGCCATGTTATTTTGAGAAGACATAATTGCTAAGTTAGTATGCTTGAAGTATTATCATTTTTATGTCAATATGAACTTTTGTCTTGAATCTTTCGGATCTGAATATTCATACCACAATTAAGAAGAATTACATTAAAATTATGCCAAGTAGCACTCCGCATCAAAAATTCCCTTTTTATCATTTACCTACTCGAGGACGAGAAGGAATTAAGCTTGGGGATGCTTGATACGTCTCCAACGTATCTATAATTTTTGATTGCTCCATGCTATATTATCTACTGTTTTGGACTATATTGGGCTTTATTTTCCACTTTTATATTTTTTTGGCACTAACCTATTAACCGGAGGCCCAACCCAGAATTGCTGATTTTTGCCTATTTCAGTGTTTCGGAGAAACAGAATATCAAACGAAGTCCAAACAGAATGAAACCTTCGGAAACATGATTTTCTCATCAGAGAAGATCCAGGAGACTTGGACCCTCCGTCAAGAAAGCCACGAGGTGGCCACGAGGGTGGAGGGCGCGCCCCCTCCAAGGGCGCGCCCCCTGCCTCGTGGGCCCCTCGAAGCTCCACCGACGTACTTCTTCCTCCTATATATACCTACGTACCCCCAAACGATCGGGGACAGAGCCAAAAACCTAATTCCACCGCCGCAACTTTCTGTATCCACGAGATCCCATCTTGGGGCCTATTCTGGAGCTCCACCGGAGGGGGCATCGATCACGGAGGGCTTCTACATCATCATCCAAGCCCCTTCGATGAAGTGTGAGTAGTTTACTTCAGACCTACGGTGTAACGCCCCGAGACCGTTGAGCCAAGTGTCCTCCAGTTATTCGTCGTCGTTGCCATGTCATTTGCTTGCGTGTTGCATCTTTTCATGTCATCATGTGCATTGCATCATCACGTTTTCGAAACTTGCATCTGTCCCAGTCTCCCAGTTCCTTCCGTTGTCCGTTCTGAGCCCAGACACACTTGCACGCGCCCGCGGCATGTCCGAAATATTATTTTATAAGTGACCGGAAAATGTTCTCGGAATGGGATGAAAGTTGGCGTGCGGTGTTGTTTTGTTGTCAGTCGGCTGCCTGCCAAGTTTCATCGCGTTCGGAGTCCATTTGATGCCCCAACGGATAACTATAGCGGCAGTATACCCGGTCTTATCGTCGGACGTTTTCGGTCTCCGGAAATCATGCCGGGCTGCATCTCTCCCCTCTCGTCTCAGACCAACCCGCTCTCCACAGTCCACCTAGGCCCATGCCTACCCCTCTTTGCACAGTGCACCGGACCTCCTCGCGCGCGCGTCCGAAAGCTGTCCCGGACTCGACCCGGTCAGTCGTCACCGTTGTGTCCGGATCATCCCCAAACATCTACAAAACGTCTCCGTTTTGTTAATTGGACTTCCTTGTGTATTTTTCTCGACCGCTCGATTTTAATTGGAGGGACGGATTAGCCCCTAAACTCTCCCTCTTTCCTTATATATAGTCCCTAGTCTAAATCTGGACAAAAACCCTATTTCCTAGGGATCCTCCCCTGTCCAGCCGTCGCCGCCAGCCACCTGGTCTCCTCCTCTTTTTCCGCGCGCCCCCAATCGCGAGCCAGCCTCCAGATCCACCCGCAGCCATTCCTCTCGATCTCTCCCCACCAGCCTCCTCCTTCCTTCGATCCAACCAGCCGCAGGATCGGGGGAGGAGCCCTCACGCCCGAGCCTCGCCGACCCTGCAGGCCGCGCCCTTCGGCGACCCCGCCGCCGGCGGCCATGACCAGGACTGACCTCATCCCGGTCCTCTCCTCCTGTTTTCCCTCTCTCTCTCTCATGGTGGTTCTCTCTCTCTCTCCTTCCCAGGAATGAAAAGGAGTTCGCCCAAGCTCCATGGCGCCACCGCCACCGTCCTGCTTCGTCTGGTGTCCTTCGAGCAGCGCCACCCTCCGGATCCGCTCGATGTTCACCTTGCCCCTGCGCCCCAAGTCCCGCGTTGGAGCCGCCTGCAACCCGCCCTCATCGCCACCTCGACCGCTCCTCTCCTCCTTGAGCTCCTCGTCGACGACGAGAGCCTCCAGCTGGACCCCGCAGGCCGCACCCTCCAGCTCATCGCCGCGGTCGATCCTCCCCAATCCTCGTCGCCGGCCTCTGCTTCTGCATTTGGAAACGACGACGAACAGCGACAAGTCGCCCGTCTGCGTTGACCCCCTCCTCTGCCTCGTGCTAAGCCCAGTTCCAGCAGGGCGTGCGTGGCCCAGCGCCAAGGCTCGGCTTCCTGGAGCCCGATGTGAGGAAGCCCATCCTTTGTTTGCTCCTGTGCAGCCCAGTTCGGGCCAGTTTCGGCCCGAGTTGTGTTTTTTTTCCGCATTATGTTTTAGCTTATTCCAGAGAATGCCCGTTTTGCAGAAAAGCACTCATACATCATGCATATAATATCTCACAAACCGTGCATCGGATTAAAACAAACTTAACATGAAAGTTTCTTAGAATTGTGTGTAGTTTCATATTATGTCACTTTCATCTATGTTTAAGATGTTTAAAATGTTTTTTGGTTAGATTTGCTCCTATGACATGCTAAAATGTTTTAAATCATAACTAAATAACCGTAGCTCGGTTTCGAATAAACTTTATATGTAAATGGGGTGGGAAAATGCCTAGTTTAACATGGTGGCATCACTTTGCATGTTTAACAACTCTAAAATTGTGTTTAGGGCAGAACAGTACCAAACCTAAAATGTGCACATGAGGAGTTTCCGGACTTGTTGTTTTGTTGTTTCCGGCCTCATTTAAACTTGCCTAGATAGGTAGTTTTGGTGTGCTTCACCTCTTGCCATGTTAACAACATTTAACCTTGTTGGTTACCTAAACGAGAGAGAACTAAATAAGTCATGTGGTGTTTTCTTCAATATGCAACTCCGTTGCATAATGAGCTCCACTTAATTTGTAGGATTGTTTGTGCATTTTGCCATGCCATGCTTCATTAAACCGGACATGCATCATACTTGATTGTGCATCATGCCATGATTATGTGGTGGTTGTTTACTATGTTGTGTGCTTCTTTCCGGTGTTGCTTTTTCGGGTTGGTTCCGGTAACGTCGCGTTTGTGAGGACCCGTTCGACTACGTCCGTTTGTCTTCTTCGTGGACTCGTTCTTCTTCCTTGCGGGATTTCAGGCAAGATGATCATACCCTCGAAATCACTTCTATCTTTGCTTGCTAGCTGCTCGCTCTTTTGCTATGCCTATGCTGCGATACCCATCACCTGCTTATCATGCCTCCCATATTGTTGAACCAAGCCTCTAACCCACCTTGTCCTAGCAAACCGTTGTTTGGCTATGTTACCGGTTTTCTCAGCCCCTCTTATAGCGTTGCTAGTTGCAGGTGAAGATTGGAGGCTGTTCCTTGTTGGAACATTTATTTACTTGTTGGGATATCATTATATTGCTATGTTATCTTAATGCATCTATATACTTGGTAAAGGGTGGAAGGCTCGGCCTCTCGCCTAGTGTTTTGTTCCACTCTTGCCTAGTGTTTTGTTCCACTCTTGCCGCCCTAGTTTCCGTCATATCGACCTCTCGCCTAGTGACAATGTGCATCTATATACTTGGTAAAGGGTGGAAGGCTCGGCCTCTCGCCTAGTGTTTTGTTCCACTCTTGCCGCCCTAGTTTCCGTCATATCGGTGTTATGTTCCCGGATTTTGTGTTCCTTACGCGGTTGGGTTATAATGGGAACCCCTTGATAGTTCGCCTTGATTAAAGCTTTTCCAGCAATGCCCAACCTTGGTTTTACCATTTGCCACCTAGCCTTTTCTTTCCCTTGGGTTCTGCAGACTCAAGGGTCATCATTATTTTAACCCCCCTGGGCCAGTGCTCCTCTGAGTGTTGGTCCAAACTGTCAGTCGCCGGTGGCTACCAGGGGCAACTCTGGGCTGGCCTACCGGAAGTTTAGACAATCTGAGTGTGCCCTCAGAAAGAGATATGTGCAGCTCCTATCGGGATTTGTCGGCACATTCGGGCGGTGTTGCTGGTCTTGTTTTAACCTGTCGAAGTGTCTTGAGTAACCGAGATACCGAGTCTGATCGGAACGTCTTGGGAGGAGGTCTATTCCTTCGTTGACCGTGAGAGCTTGTCATGGGCTATGTTGGGACTCCCCTGCAGGGATTTGTACTTTCGAAAGCCGTGCCCGCAGTTATGGGCAGATGGGAATTTGTTAATGTCCGGTTGTAGATAACTTGAACCTTAATTTAATTAAAATGAATCAACTGAGTGTGTTACCGTGATGGCCTCTTCTCGGCGGAGTCCGGGAAGTGGACACGGTGTTGGAGTAATGTTTGAGTAGGTTGCTCTCTAGTTTCTCGCTCGCGCTTTGCCTCCTCTTCTCGCTCTCTTTTGCGAATAAGTTAGCCACCATATTTGCTAGTCGCTTGCTGTAGCTCCACATATTTTACCTTGCCTTACCTATAAGCTTAAATAGTCTTGATCGCGAGGGTGCGAGATTGCTGAGTCCCCGTGGCTCATAGATTACTATTACACCAGATGCAGGGCCCGATGATTCCGCTCTAGGAGACGCGCTTGAGCTCAAGTGGGAGTTCGACGAGGATTCTCAATGTTACTATGTTTCCTTTCCTGATGATCAGTAGTGGTGCCCAGTTGGGGGGTGATCGGGACCGTCTCGCATGTTGGGTTATCTTTTATTTTGGCGCCATAGTCGGGCCATGAGTGTTTGGTTGATGTAATGTTATTTATGTACTTGATTGACGTGGCGAGTGTAAGCCAACTATGTTATCTCCCCTTTTATTATTACATGCGATGTTGTGAAGATTGCCTAACTTGCGACATATGCCTTCAATGCGATTATGCCTCTAAGTCGTGCCTCGACACGTGGGAGATATAGTCGCATTGAGGGTGTTACAAGTTGGTAATCAGAGCCTTCCCCGACCTTAGGATCCCCATTGCTTGATTGTTTTAGCGACCGAGTTGTGTCTAGAAAAATATGTTTTGAGTCATTTAGGAAATATATATCGCAGAGTTTAGGAATTCTTTTTACTTCCCAGTCTCCTCATCGCTCTGGTAAGGCATCCTGACGTAGAGTTTTGGCTCTTCTCTTCTCAAATTTCACTAAATTTTTTTTTAGGATCACGCGGGTATCTTGGAATCGTTCCGATGGTTTTATGATGAGAACATTGTCTTGGTGCCTCCTGTCAGGGGTTTTGTGGAAGTGTCCCAGGGAGTTGAGCTCTGAGGTGTTGCGTCATAATTTTATCGTTGCAGTTCTGGAATACCTGAGTTTAGTTCGCCGACATCGAAAATCTCTTTTATGCAGTTGTTGGTGAGATAACCTCGACGCCACCCAGTACTGGGGCGGTAGTTCGGGAGTATTGCCATAACTCGTATAACGGATGCTTTTCAAAGGTTGAGGTAGACGATTTCCGAAGGTTTCTTGGTTATGTGTTGAAGGATGGATACAGCTGGATGTAGGATTTGCTAGTTTTGGGTGAGATATTATGCTTCCCCTGTATCCCCAACACCTAATTGCATAACCAGAAAGGTTTGGGAGTTTCATAAGTGAGAATTCAAGTAGCTCTTAGGATATCTTTCCTACAGATGTATGATATGAAATTGGGGTTCGACGTCTAGTGGTCCGCCTATTCACGGTTGGTTTTACAATGGTCTCGTTGTGTCTTAAAGAGTCCTTGGCTATGCCGACTCGGGGACGCTTCGTATGTCATGTGCACTGCCTTGTACATGATGGTGCTGTACAATCGAGCCCGTGTAGGTCCCACCACGAAAACTTCGGACGAAATCTCTATCATATGTTTGTTCCGGCTTATTCTACAAGCCAATCCTTGTTTTGTTTTGAGTTGTGGTATTCGAGTTGCTTCGAAGTCAAATGTTGATTCCATACCTTTTCCAAGCGGTGTTCTCATATTTCTATGTGAATACCAACCCTTCTCGATCATCGAGTTTGTCATGTCAATCCTTTTCACCGGTGTGTTTCTCTTCAAGTGGATCCGAACATTTCAACATCCGCAAGATCCAATCTCAGCTTTCTCAATGGTGTTCGTTCATCCGTCCCAAGATGCCTTTGTTTTTTCCCACCCTCCCACCCTTCTTCACGACTCAGATTTCTTATTCAAGTATCCATTTTATGGATGTGAAGTCTCTTCGTTCTTTTCAATCAACGTTCTTACACGGTGGTTCTCTTGAAGATGCTCTACTCGTTCGTCATTCTTCATTCTTTTCTTCTCCGGTGGATTCAATTCAAGCTTCCTGTGTTGATCACATGCCTTTTCCTTGTTTCAAATACCTTCTCATACTGGTGCACCTCATAATAATTCATTTCTCACTATTCATTTGTTCTGGAGTGCTCACGATATCTCAAAAGGCTCGTCTTGTCATTCAAGATCCGTTCAACCTATTTCGAGGATGTTATCTCATTCAAACCATTTAATTCTATGGGCGCAATCTTTCTTTTAAATTGTTCTACGGTGTTTCTTTTGAGTGGGCCCTAACCCATAGGTCTTTTTCCAGCATCTTACCTGACTCTTCTTATTTTCCCGGAGCTATTATCAAATTTCTTTTCGAAGTTTGACGTAAGAATGATTTATCATTAGTCAAATGTCTTCTCCAAGATCTTTAAAAATCTTTTCATCGTTGGTTCAAATTTTCCATTCTTCTTTATTCCGGAGTATCTCGATAATTCTTGGTGGTGTTTCTCATTGTCATTCTCGACATTTGAAGACCGAAGAAGATTTGTCCTCTTAATCTTGCTCCATTCTCTTCAAGATTCATGGTTTTAGTTTGCTGCCATCCTCTCATAATTGGTTTTGATTGTGAGATTTCTTTTCACCCATCCGGTGCAATTCAGGAGTCTTTTCAGTTTGATTTTTCGGAGGCCATCTTTTCAAATATTATTCATTGCAGCTCTCAGTTCTTTTCCTCCAATCTTACCGGTGCATCATTCAAATATTCTCTAATCAGTCGTGATCCTTTCGTTCTCATGTATCAAATTCCCTCAAGTATCCTGACTCGTTCTCTAATTCTTCCTGGTGTTTATTTATCTTTTCTTCGTTCTTTTTCAATTCTTACGGTGGTTTGCTCAAGTTTCTCTTCCATGGTTATCATATCAATTCTTTCGTTCTTTTCAATCCTACTGGTGTTTCGTTGAAGACCTTATCAAGTTATCGGTATCTCTCCTAATCCTTTTCAATGAGAATAAGTAGTATGCCAAATCCGTTTGCTCGTCCTCAATTTAAATTGATGAAGGATAAGCATGACGTAATTCTTATTCTTGTTTCTTCATAGTGATTAATTCCTTATTCCGGAGAGTGCCAAGTTTTTCTCGGTTATTTCATCGCGAAGATCCATCTAATCATCGCAAGGATTCACCTTGTGTTTCCAACTTCTCTTTCCTTTTGTTTGATCATTCTTTTATTATCGGAGTTCCTCATGATGGTTCGTCAAGGATTCTTTTCATTCTTCAATTGTTTTTCAAGATATCTCTCAAAGCGATGATCCGCCAAGATATACTTCAAGCTTTCTTCTTCTTGTAATCTGGAGTGCAATTCTTTCTACCATATTATTGGAGGTGGTATTATGTCATTTTTGATAATTTGAGTTCATGTTTCATGATACACATGTTGTTAAGAATGAGGTATTTTAAATCCATCAACCTCTTCGTTGGAGTTATCTTGTGTCATGTTTCACCTAAAGCCTTCCCTAAGGTTTGTTGCTTTATGGTGCTTATATATGACCCAAGTTCTTCATCTATCCTCCTGGTGAAATAGTTTCTCGTCTCCGTGTTCATATCAACCCAAATCTTTTAGTTTCGTTAGTGGTGGAATTTCTCCTCATAGTTTTGGGGATGTCTTTCATAAGTCCACATCAAACTTACTCTTTTCGTTGTTGGTTTTCCAACAACTCCGTTTGACCCTTCTCCTAAGCATACCTTTTCAAGCTCTTTTGTCGCAGAAATTGGCATTTTCTTCTACATTCGTTTATCTCAATTATCTATCTTCTATTCTTTCTTCCGGAGGCTTTGTGATGTTGCTCTTTTCAGTCATCATCTTGATTTATGAAGATCATGCTCTTTTCTTTGCTTATCCTTTTTATCGGAGTCTTGTCCCCTTTTGCTCAAGTTCTTTTCGCCTTATCAACCATTGCATCTCTTTTCTACCGGAGTGCTGTCGAAATTTGTTCTTTCTTATTACTCTTCCCTACCGGAGTGTTTTCAACCTTGTTCTTCCTCGTTCCTCTTTCCTAACGGAGTGTTTTCAACTTCGTTCATCTCTGTTGTATTCTTTTCTCGAAATGGCTTAACCGTTGCAAGGTTCTTTGGGTCTCACTCGTTTGTCAAAGAAGCAACTTAGCTTTACCTCTTCTATTTCCCTTCCGTTTTCCCTCCGGTGCCATTCTAGATCTCGGGACGAGATCCTCTCGTAGTGGTGGAGTGTTGTAACGCACCGAGACCGTTGAGCCAGGTGTCCTCCAATTATTCGCCGTCGTTGCCATGTCATTTGCTTGCGTGTTGCATCTTTTCATGTCATCATGTGCATTGCATCATCACGTTTTCGAAACTTGCATCTGTCCCAGTCTCCCAGTTCCTTCCGTTGTCCGTTCTGAGCCCAGACACACTTGCACGCGCCCGCGGCACGTCCGAAATATTATTTTATAAGTGACCGGAAAATGTTCTCGGAATGGGATGAAAGTTGGCGTGCGGTGTTGTTTTGTTGTCAGTCGGCTGCCTGCCAAGTTTCATCGCGTTCGGAGTCCGTTTGATGCCCCAACGGATAACTATAGCGGCAGTATACCCGGTCTTATCGTCGGACGTTTTCGGTCTCCGGAAATCATGCCGGGCTGCATCTCTCCCCTCTCGTCTCAGACCAACCCGCTCTCCATAGTCCACCTAGGCCCATGCCTACCCCTCTTTGCACAGTGCACCGGACCTCCTCGCGCGCGCGTCCGAAAGCTGTCCCGGACTCGACCCGGTCAGTCGTCACCGTTGTGTCCGCATCATCCCCAAACATCTACAAAACGTCTCCATTTTGTTAATTGGACTTCCTTGTGTATTTTTCTCGACCGCTCGATTTTAATTGGAGGGACGGATTAGCCCCTAAACTCTCCCTCTTTCCTTATATATAGTCCCTAGTCTAAATCTGGACAAAAACCCTATTTCCTAGGGATCCTCCCCTGTCCAGCCGTCGCCGCCAGCCACCTGGTCTCCTCCTCTTTTTCCGCGCGCCCCCAATCGCGAGCCAGCCTCCAGATCCACCCGCAGCCATTCCTCTCGATCTCTCCCCACCAGCCTCCTCCTTCCTTCGATCCAACCAGCCGCAGGATCGGGGGAGGAGCCCTCACGCCCGAGCCTCGCCGACCCTGCAGGCCGCGCCCTCCGGCGACCCCGCCGCCGGCGGCCATGACCAGGACTGACCTCATCCCGGTCCTCTCCTCCTATTTTCCCTCTCTCTCTCTCATGGTGGTTCTCTCTCTCTCTCCTTCCCAGGAATGAAAAGGAGTTCGCCCAAGCTCCATGGCGCCACCGCCACCGTCCTGCTTCGTCTGGTGTCCTTCGTCTGGTGGTATCACATACAACCTTTCCTCACGGAGACCGTCAAGGAAACTTTGTTTTGACATCCATCTGCCAGATTTTGTAAATGAAAAATGCTGCAACTGCTAACACAATTTTAACAGACTTTAGCATCGCTATGATTGAGAAAAGTCTCATCACAAACAACTCCTTGAACTTGTCGAAAACTTCCTTGAGACAAGTCAAGCTTCATAAATGGTGACATTACCATCAGTGTCTGTCTTCTTATTAAAGACCCGTTTATTCTCAATGGCTTGCCGATCATCGGGCAAGTCCACCAAAGTCCATACTTTGTTCTCATACATGGATCCTATCTCAGATTTCATGGCTTCTACCCATTTATTGGAATCCGGGCTCACCATCACTTCTTCATAGCTCATAGGTTCATCATTGTCCAACAACATGACCTTTAAGACAGGGTTACCACTCAGAAGTTGTACACACCCTTGTCGACCTACGATGTTTGATAGTAATTTGATCTGAAGCTTCATGATCATCATCATTAGCTTTCTCCTCAACTGACGTAAGTGCCACAGAAACATCTTTCTGTGATGCGCTACTCTCTGGTTGAAGTGAAGGTTCAACAACCTCATCAAGTTCTATCTTCCTCCCACTCAATTCTTTCGAGAGAAATTCTTTCTCAAGAAAGGACCTATTCATAGTGACAAACACTTTGCCCTCAGGTCTGAGATAGAAGGTATACCCAATCGTCTTTTTTGGTTATTCTATGAAGACACAATTTTCTGACTTGAGTTCGAGCTTTTCAGGTTGAAGTTTCTTGACATAAGCATCGCATCCCCAAACTTTCAGAAACGACAGCTTAGGTTTCTTTCCAAACCATAATTCATACGGTGTCATCTTAATGGATTTCGACGGAGCCCTATTTAAAGTGAATGCGGCAGTCTTTAAAGCATAACCCCAAAATGATATCGGTAGATCGATAATAGACATCATAGATTGCACCATATCCAATAGAGTGTGATTACGATGTTCGGGCACACCATTTCGCTGAGGTGTTCCAGGCGGCATGAGTTGTGAAACAATTCCACATTTCCTTAAGTGCGTGCCATACTCGTGACTCAAGTATTCTCCTCCACGATATGATCGTAAGAACTTTATTTTCCTGTCACGTTGATTCTCTACCTCACTCTGAAAATCCTTGAACTTTTCAAAAGTCTTAGACTTGTGTTTCATTAAGTAAACATAGCCATATCTACTTAAGTCATCAGTGAGGGTGAGAACATAACGATAGCCACCGCGAGCCTCAATGCTCATTGGACCGCACACATCAGTATATACGATTTCCAGTAAATTGGTTGCTCGCTCCATTGTTCCGGAGAACGGAGTCTTGGTCATTTTGCCCATGAGGCATGGTTCACACATGTCAAATGATTCATAATCAAGAGACTCTAAAAATCTATCTGCATGGAGTTTCTTCATGCGTTTGACACCAATGTGACCAAGGCGGCAGTGCCACAAGTATGTGGGACTATCATTACCAACCTTACATCTTTTGGCATTCATACTATGAATATGTGTAACATCACGTTCGAGATTCAATAAAAATAAACCATTGACCAGCGGGGCATGACCATAAAACATATCTCTCATATAAATAGAACAACCATTATTCTCAGATTTAAATGAGTAGCCATCTCGTATTAAACTAGATCCTGATACAATGTTCATGCTCAAAGCTGGTACTAAATAACAATTATTGAGGTTTAAAACTAATCCCGAAGATAGATGTAGAGGCAGCGTGCCGACGGCGATCACATCGACCTTGGAACCATTCCCGATGCACATCGTCACCTTGTCCTTTGCCAGTCTCCGCTTATTCTGCAGCTCCTCTTTTGAGTTACAAATATGAGCAACCGCACCGGTATCAAATACCCAGGAGCTACTACGACTGCTGGTAAGGTACACATCAATAACATGTGTATCATATATACCTTTGTTGTTGCCGGCCTTTACTCGCTAAGTACTTGGGGCAGTTCCGCTTCCAGTGACCATTTCCCTTGCAATGAAAGCACTCAGTCTCAGGCTTGGGTCCATTCTTTGGCTTCTTCCTGGCAACTGGCTTACCAGTGTGGCAATTCCCTTGCCGTCCTTCTTGAAGTTCTTCTTACCCTTGCCTTTCTTGAAACTAGTGGTCTTATTCACCATCAACACTTGATGTTCCTTTTTGATTTCCACCTCCGCTGATTTAAGAATTGAATATAACTCAGGAATGGACTTCTCCATCCCTTGCATATTGTAGTTCATCACAAAGCTCTTGTAGCTAGGTGGAAGCAACTGGAGGATCCTGTCAATGACCGAGTCATCTGGAAGATTAACTCCTAGATGAGACAAGCGGTTGTGCAACCCAGACATTTTGAGTATATGCTCGCTGACAGAACTGTTTTCCTCCATCTTACAACTGTAGAACTTGTCAGAGACTTCATATCTCTCGACTCGGGCATGAGATTGGAAAACCATTTTCAGCTCTTGGAACATCTCATATGCTCCGTGCTTCTCAAAACGCTTTTGGAGCCCCGATTCTAAGCTGTAAAGCATGCCGCACTGAACCAGGGAGTAATCATCACTATGCGACTGCCTGGTGTTCATAACGTCTTGAGTTGCTAGGAAAATGGGTGCTTCACCTAGCGGCGCTTCAAGGACATATGCTTTCTTGGTAGCTATGAGGATGACCCTCAAGTTACGGACCCAATCCGTATAGTTGCTACCATCGTCTATCAACTTGGTTTTCTCTAGGAACACACTGAAGTTGAGGGCAACATTGGCGTGGGCCATTGGATCTATAGGATAGATTGTAAAGACAACTTTAGACTAAGTTCATGATAATTAAGTTCATCTAATCAAATTATTAATGAACTCCCACTTAGATAGACATCCCTCTATTCATCTAAGTGATACATGATCCGAATCGACTAGGCCTTGTCCGATCATCATGTGAGACGGACTAGTCATGAACGGTGAACATCTCCATGTTGATCGCATCTACTATATGACTCATGTTCGACCTTTCGGTCTCTTGTGTTCTGAGGCCATGTCTGTACATGCTAGGCTCATCAAGTCAACCTATGTGTTTCACATGTGTAAATCTGGCTTACACCCGTTGTATGCGAACGTTAGAATCTATCACACCCGATCATCACGTGGTGCTTCGAAACAACGATCCTTTGCAAAGGTGCACAGTTAGGGGAAACACTTCCTTGAAATTTTGTGAGGGGTCATCTTATTTATGCTATCGTCGTTCTAAGCAAATAAGATGCAAACATGATAAACATCACATGAAAATCATAAAGTGACATGATATGGCCAATATCATCTTGCGCCTTTTGATCTCCATCTTTGAGGTGCGGCATGATCACCTTCGTCACCGGCATGAAACCATGATCTCCATCATCATGATCTCCATCATCGTGTCTTCATGAAGTTGTCTCGCCAACTATTACTTCTACTACTATGGCTAACGGTTAGCAATAAAGTAAAGTAACTACATGGCGTTTTTCATTGACAGGCAGGTCATACAATAAATTAAGACAACTCCTATGGCTCCTGCCGGTTGTCATACTCATCGACATGCAAGTCGTGAATCCTATTACAAGAACATGATCAATCTCATACATCACATATGTATAATTCATCACATCCCTTTGGCCATATCACATCACATAGCATACCCTTCAAAAACAAGTTAGACGTCCTCTAATTGTTGTTGCATGTTTTACGTGGCTGCTATGGGTTTCTAGCAAGAAAGTTTCTTACCTACGCAAAAGCCACAATGGTGATATGCCAATTGCTATTTACCCTTCATAAGGACCCTCTTCACCGAATCCGATCCGACTAAAGTGGGAGAGACAGACACCCGCTAGCCACCTTATGCATCAAGTGCATGTCTGTCGGTAGAACCAGTCTCACGTAAGCGTACGTGTAAGGTCGGTCCGGGCTGCTTCATCCCACAATGCCGCCGAATCAAGATAAGACTAGTAACGGTAAGCAAATCGACCAAATCATCGCCCACGACTACTTTGTGTTCTACTCGTGCAAATAATCTACACATAGACTTGGCTCTGATGCCACTTTTGGGGATCGTAGTAATAATTCAAAATTTTCCTACGTGTCACCAAGATCAATCTAGGAGATGCTAGCAACGAGAGAGAGAGTGATAAGGAGTGCATCTTCATACCCTTGAAGATCGCTAAGAGGAAGCGTTACAAGAACGCGGTTGATGGAGTCATACTCGTGGCGATTCAAATCGCGGAAGATCCGATCTAGCGCCGAATGGACGGCGCCTCCGTGTTCAACACACGTACAGCCCGGGGACGTCTCCTCCTTCTTGATCCAGCAAGGGGAGAGGAGAAGTTGAGGGAGAACTCCAGCAGCACGACAGCGTGGCGATGGAGGAGCTCATGGTTCTCCGGCAGGGCTTCGCCAAGCACTACGGAAGAGGAGGAGTTGGAGAGGGGGATGGCTGCCCTCCCACCCCCCTCACTATATATAGGGGGAAGGGGAGAGGGGGAGGCGCCCTAGGGTTTCCCCTAGGGGGCGGCGGCTAGGGCAGATTAGATCTCCCTAAGGAAACCCTAGGGAGACTTGCCCCCCAAGCCAAGCAGGTGGAGGCGCCCCACCTCCCAAGTAACATGGGAAAAGGGTGTGGGGGCGCACAGCCCCTTAGTGGGCTGGTTTGCCCCCTCCCCTTGGCACATGAGGCCCTGCAACACTTGTCGGGGCTCCCGAAACACCTTTCGGTCATGCTGGCCATACCCTGGTACCCCCGGAACACTTCCGGACTCCAATACCCTTCGTCCAATATATTGATCTTCACCTCCAGACCATTCCGGAACTCCTCGTGACGTCCAGGATCTCATCCGGGACTCCGAACTACCTTCAGTAACCACATACTACTCCCGTTACAACTCTAGCGTCACCGAACCTTAAGTGTGTAGACCCTATGGGTTCGGGAACCATGCAGAGATGACCAAGACACCTCTCCGTCCAATAACCAATAGCGGGATCTGGATACCCATATTGGCTCCCACATGTTCCACGATGATCTCATCAGATGAACCACAATGTCGGGGATTCAATCAATCTCGTATACAATTCCCTTTGTCTATCGGTATGTTACTTGCCCGAGATTCGATCATCGGTATCCCTATACCTTGTTCAATCTCATCACCAGAAAGTCTCTTTACTCGTTCCATAATGCATGATCCCGTGGCTAACTCATTAGTCACGTTGATCTCATTATGATGATCCATTACCGAGTGGGCCCAGAGATACCTCCCCGTCACACGGATTGGCAAATCCCAGTCTCGATTCGTGCCAACCCAATAGACACTTTCGGAGATACCTGTAGTGCACCTTTATAGTCACCTAGTTACGTTGTGACGTTTGATACACCCAGAGCATTCCTACGGTATCTGGGAGTTGCACAATCTCATGGTCCAAGGAAATGATATTTGACATTAGAAAAGCTCTAGCAAACGAACTATGCGATCTTGTGCTATGCTTAGGATTGGGTCTTGTCCATCACATCATTCTCCTAATGATGTGATCCCGTTATCAACGACATCCAATGTCCATGGTCACGAAACCACAACCATCTGTTGATCAACGAGCTAGTCAACTAGAGTCTCACTAGGGACATGTTGTGGTCTATGTATTCACACTTGTATTACGGTTTCCGGTTAATACAATTATAGCATGAACAATAGACAATTATCATGAATAAGGAAATATAATAATAACCATTTTATTATTGCCTTTAGGGCATATTTCCAACATTCTTTGCCTCGCAATAGTATTGATTCTTGGAATAAGTGCAAAGATGCTTTTATCACTAAGTATTTTCCTCCCGCAATTTTTTTCCCTTAGAACCCATATCATGAATTTCAAGCAACTTGAACATGAGCATGTTTCACAATCTTGGGGAAGGATGAAAATGATGCTAAGGAATTGCCCAACTCATGGGTTAAATCTTTGGATGATCATACAAAATTCTTACGGGGTTGAATTTTGTGTCTCGTAATCTATTAGATTCTGCCATGGGTGTTACTTTTATGGAAATTACTTTGGGTGAAGCCACCAAATTGCTTGATAATTTCATGGCAAATTATTCACAATGGCATACCGAAAGGGCTCCTACTAGTAAAAAAGTTAATTCGGTTGAATAAATTTCTTCTTTGAGTGAAAAAGTTGATGCTCTTATGAAATTGGTTGCTAGTAGAAGTGCTCCTATTGATTTTAGTGATATGCCTTTGTCTATTTTGATTGAGCAAAATAGTGATGCCATAGATGTGAATTTTATCTCTCGAAATAATTTCAACAATAATTCTTATAGAGGTAATTTTAATCCTAGGCATTTTCCTAGTAATTCCTCTAACAATTATGGCAATTCCTACGGAAATCAATATTATAATAATAATAGGAACACCTCTGATCTTGAGAATAATATTAAAGAATTTATCAACACACAAACAGTTTTCAACACTTCCATAGAAGAAAAGTTGAGTAAGATTGATGATTTGTCTAGAAGTGTTGATAGAATTGCTCATGATGTGGAAAATCTCAAGATGATAATTTTTGTACCTAAAGTAGATGAATCAATTAAAGCTCTTTATGTTTCTATGGATGAAAGTAAGAAAATAACCGCTATTCTTAGAGCTAAAAGAGATTTTTTAGAAAAATCTTTTTCTAGTGATTTCTTTCGTAAAAGTGACGAAGATCTTAAAATGATTGGTGTTTCTTCTATTGATTCCTTGTTTACTAAAGTTAATATTGATGAAAAAGGGACTGGAGAAGAGTCAACTTTAGGTAGAAGGCGTCCTAATATTTCGGAGGGTGAAAATCTTGTTGAGAAAATTGATGAAAGTGGGTTTGGAGAGGTCAAAACTTTAGCTAGTGATGTGCCCACTCTTTTGGATTACAAAGACTTTAATTATGATAGTTGCTCTTTGATTGATTGTATTTCTTTGTTGAAATCCATGATAAATTCACCCCATGCTTATGAACAAAATAAAGCCTTTACTAAACATATTGTTGATGCTATGATGAAAGCTTTTGAAGAAAAATTGGAATTAGAAGTTTCAATTCCTAGAAAATTGCATGATGAATGGGAACCTACTATCAAAGTCAAGATTAAAAACTATGAGTTTTTTGCTTTGTGTGACTTGGGTGCTAGCGTTTCTACTATTCCAAAATATTTATGTGATGTGCTTGGTCTTACCAATATTGAATTGTGTTCTTTGAATTTGCACTTGGCGGATTCTACTATTAAAAAGCCTATGGGAAGAATTAATGATGCTCTTATTCTTGCAAATAGGAATTATGTGCCAATAGATTTTATTGTTCTTGATATTGATTGCAATCCGTCTTGTCCAATTATTCTTGGTAGACCGTTTTTACGCACTATCGGTACCGTAATTGATTTTAAAGAAGACAATATTAAGTTCCAATTTCCTTTGAGGAAGGGTATGGAACACTTTCCTAGAACAAGAATTAAGCCACCTTATGAATCAATCATGAGGGCATCTTATGGATCTCAAACCAAAGATGACAAAACTTAGACCCTTTCTTTATGCCTAGCTAAGGGCATAAAACTATAGCACTTGTTGGGAGGCAACTGAGGGAGTCCTGGATTAAGGGGTCCTCGGTCGTCCGGGCTATGTAACATGGGTCGGACTGATGGGCTATGAAGATACAAGACAGAAGAATTCCTCCCGTGTCCGGATGGGACTCTTCTTTGCGTGGATGGCAAGCTTAGCATTCGGATATGTAGATTCCTTCCTTTGCAAACCGACTCTGTACAACCCTAGGCCCCTCTGGTGTCTATATAAGCCGGAGGGTTTGGTCCATAGAAAAAAGATCATAATCATACATGCTAGACTTGTAGGGTTTAGCCACAACTATCTCGTGGTAGATCAACTCTTGTAATTCTCATATTCATCAACATCAATCAAGCAGGACGTAGGGTATTACCTCCATCAAGAGGGCCCGAACCTGGGTAAGCACCGTGTCCCTTGTCTCCTGTTACCATCAACCCTAGACGCATAGTTCGAGACCCCCTACCCGAGATCCGCCGGTTTTGACACCGACATTGGTGCTTTCATTGAGAGTTCCACTGTGTCACCGCCAGAAGGTTCAATGGCTCCATCAATCATCTACAACAATACTGCCCTGGGGGAGGTTTTCCTCCTCGGTCAGATCTTTGTGTTCGGCGGCTTCGCACTACGAGCCAACTCGTTTGGCCATCTAGATAAGATCAAAAGCTACACCCCAGGTCACCAGATTAGTTTTGGAAACTTGGATTATGTCGCTGACATCTGAGGAGACTTGATCTTCCAAGGATTCATGACCCATGATAAATTCACCCCATGCTTATGAACAAAATAAAGCCTTTACTAAACATATTGTTGATGCTATGATGAAAGCTTTTGAAGAACAATTGGAATTAGAAGTTTCAATTCCTAGAAAATTGCATGATGAATGGGAACGTACTATCAAAGTCAAGATTAAAAACTATGAGTTTTTTGCTTTGTGTGACTTGGGTGCTAGTGTTTCTACTATTCCAAAATCTTTATGTGATGTGCTTGGTCTTATAGATATTGAATTGTGTTCTTTGAATTTGCACTTGGCGGATTCTACTATTAAAAAGACTATGGGAAGAATTAATGATGTTCTTATTCTTGCAAATAGGAATTATGTGCCCATAGATTTTATTGTTCTTGATAATGATTGCAATTCGTCTTGTCCAATTATTCTTGGTAGACCGTTTTTACGCACTATCAGTACCGTGATTGATTTGAAAGAAGACAATATTAAGTTCCAATTTCCTTTGAGGAAGGGTATGGAACACTTTCCTAGAACAAGAATTAAGCCACCTTATGAATCAATCATGAGGGCATCTTATGGATCTCAAACCAAAGATGACAAAACTTAGACCCTTTCTTTATGCCTAGCTAAGGGCATAAAACTATAGAACTTGTTGGGAGGAAACTGAGGGAGTCCTGGATTAAGGGGTCCTCGGGCATCCGAGCTATGTAACATGGGTCGGACTGATGGGCTATGAAGATACAAGATAGAAGAATTCCTCCCGTGTCCGGATGGGACTCTCCTTTGCGTGGATGGCAAGCTTGGCATTCGGATATGTAGATTCCTTCCTTTGCAAACCGACTCTGTACAACCCTAGGCCCCTCTGGTGTCTATATAAGCCGGAGGGTTTGGTCCATAGAAAAAAGATCATAATCATACATGCTAGACTTGTAGGGTTTAGCCACAACTATCTCGTGGTAGATCAACTCTTGTAATCCTCATATTCATCAATATAAATCAAGCAGGACGTAGGGTATTACCTCCAACAAGAGGGCCCGAACCTGGGTAAGCACCGTGTCCCTTGTCTCCTATTACCATCAACCCTAGACGCACAGTTCGAGACCCCCTACCCGAGATCCGCCGGTTTTGACACCGACATTGGTGCTTTCATTGAGAGTTCCACTGTGTCACCGCCAGAAGGTTCAATGGCTCCATCAATCATCTACAACAATACTGCCCTGGGGGAGGTTTTCCTCCTCGGTCAGATCTTTGTGTTCGGCGGCTTCGCACTGCGAGCCAACTCGTTTGGCCATCTAGAGAAGATCGAAAGCTACGCCCCAGGTCACCAGATTAGTTTTGGAAACTTGGATTATGTCGCTGACATCTGAGGAGACTTGATCTTCCAAGGATTCACGGCCCATGATAAATTCACCCCATGCTTATGAACAAAATAAAGCCTTTACTAAACATATTGTTGATGCTATGATGAAAGCTTTTGAAGAACAATTGGAATTAGAAGTTTCAATTCCTAGAAAATTGCATGATGAATGGGAACCTACTATCAAAGTCAAGATTAGAAACTATGAGTTTTTTTGCTTTGTGTGACTTGGGTGCTAGTGTTTCTACTATTCCAAAATCTTTATGTGATGTGCTTGGTCTTACAGATATTGAATTGTGTTCTTTGAATTTGCACTTGGCGGATTCTACTATTAAAAAGCCTATGGGAAGAATTAATGATGTTCTTATTCTTGCAAATAGGAATTATGTGCCCATAGATTTTATTGTTCTTGATAATGATTGCAATTCGTCTTGTCCAATTATTCTTGGTAGACCGTTTTTACGCACTATCGGTACCGTGATTGATTTGAAAGAAGACAATATTAAGTTCCAATTTCCTTTGAGGAAGGGTATGGAACACTTTCCTAGAACAAGAATTAAGCCACCTTATGAATCAATCATGAGGGCATCTTATGGATCTCAAACCAAAGATGACAAAACTTAGATCCTTTCTTTATGCGTAGCTAAGGGCATAAAACTATAGCACTTGTTGGGAGGCAACTGAGGGAGTCCTGGATTAAGGGGTCCTTGGGCGTCCGGGCTATGTAACATGGGCCGGAATGATGGGCTATGAAGATACAAGACAGAAGAATTCCTCCCGTGTCCGGATGGGACTCTCCTTTGCGTGGATGGCAAGCTTGACGTTCGGATATGTAGATTCCTTCCTTTGTAAACCGACTCTGTACAACCCTAGGCCCCTTTGGTGTCTATATAATGTTGGAAATATGCCCTAGAGGCAATAATAAATTGATTATTATTATATTTCCTTGTTCATGATAATCGTTTATTATCCATGCTAGAATTGTATTGATAGGAAACTCAGATACATGTGTGGATACATAGACAACACCATGTCCCTAGTAAGCCTCTAGTTGACTAGCTAGTTGATCAATAGATGGTTACGGTTTCCGGACCATGGACATTGGATGTCGTTGATAACGGGATCACATCATTAGGAGAATGATGTGATGGACAAGACCCAATCCTAAGCATAGCACTAGATCGTGTAGTTCGTATGCTAAAGCTTTTCTAATGTCAAGTATCATTTCCTTAGACCATGAGATTGTGCAACTCCCGGATACCGTAGGAGTGCTTTGGGTGTGCCAAACGTCACAACGTAACTGGGTGGCTATAAAGGTACACTACGGGTATCTCCGAAAGTGTCTGTTGGGTTGGCACGAACCGAGACTGGGATTTGTCACTCCGTGTGACGGAGAGGTATCTCTGGGCCCACTCGGTAGGACATCATCATAATGTGCACAATGTGATCAAGGAGTTGATCACGGGATGATGTGTTACGGAACGAGTAAAAGAGACTTGCCGGTAACGAGATTGAACAAGTTATCGGGATACCGACGATCGAATCTCGGGCAAGTATCGTACCGCTAGACAAAGGGAATTGTATACGGGATTGATTAAGTCCTTGACATCGTGGTTCATCCGATGAGATCATCGTGGAACATGTGGGAGCCAACATGGGTATCCAGATCCCGCTGTTGGTTATTGACCAGAGAGTCATCTCGGTCATGTCTGCATGTCTCCCGAACCCGTAGGGTCTACACACTTAAGGTTCGGTGACGCTAGGGTTATAGAGATATTAGTATGCGGTAACCCGAAAGTTGTTCGGAGTCCCAGATGAGATCCCGGACGTCACGAGGAGTTCCGGAATGGTCCGGAGGTAAAGAATTATATATAGTAAGTGCTATTTCGGCCATCGGGACAAGTTTCGGGGTCACCGGTATTGTACCGGGACCACCGGAAGGGTCCCGGGGGTCCACCAGGTGGGGCCACCTGCCCCGGGGGGCCACATGGGCTGTAGGGGTGCGCCTTGGCCTACATGGGCCAAGGGCACCAGCCCCTAGAGGCCCATGCGCCAAAGGGACAAGAGGAGGGGAGAGTCCTAAAGGGGGAAGGCACCTCCGAGGTGCCTTGGGGAGGATGGACTCCTCCCCCCCTTGGCCGCACCCTTCCTTGGAGGAAGGGGCAAGGCTGCGCCCTCCCCCTCTCCCTTGGCCCTATATATAGTGGGGGGAAGGGAGGGCAACCAGACCTAAGCCCTGGCGCCTCCCTCTCCCTCCCACGACACATCTTCCTCCTCCCGCAGCGCTTGGCGAAGCCCTGCTGGAATCCCGCTACTTCCACCACCACGCCGTCGTGCTGTTGGATCTCCATCAACCTCTCCTTCCCCCTTGCTGGATCAAGAAGGAGGAGACGTCACTGCTCCGTACGTGTGTTGAACGCGGAGGTGCCGTCCGTTCGGCGCTAGGATCATCGGTGATTTGGATCACGACGAGTACGACTCCATCAACCCCGTTCACTTGAACGCTTCCGCTTAGCGATCTACAAGGGTATGTAGATGCACTCTCCTTCCCCTCGTTGCTAGTTTCTCCATAGATAGATCTTGGTGACACGTAGGAAAATTTTGAATTTCTGCTACGTTCCCCAACATATAAGCCGGAGGGTTTAGTCCATAGAAAAAAGATAATAATCATACATGCTAGACTTGTAGGGTTTAGCCACAACTATCTCGTGGTAGATCAACTCTTGTAATCCTCATATTCATCAATATCAATGAAGCAGGACGTAGGGTATTACCTCCATCAAGAGGGCCCGAACCTGGGTAAGCACCGTGTCCCTTGTCTCCTGTTACCATCGACCCTAGACGCACAGTTCGAGACCCCCTACCCGAGATCCGCCGGTTTTGACACTGACATTGGTGCTTTCATTGAGAGTTCCACTGTGTCACCGCCAGAAGGTTCAATGGCTCCATCAATCATCTACAACAATATTGCCCTGGGGGAGGTTTTCCTCCTCGGTCAGATCTTTGTGTTTGGCGGCTTCGCACTGCGGGCCAACTCGTTTGGCCATCTAGAGAAGATCGAAAGCTACGCCCCAGGTCACCAGATTAGTTTTGGAAACTTGGATTATGTCGTTGACATCCGAGGATACTTGATCTTCCAAGGATTCACGACCCCAACCTCCGCTCTGGCCTTAGAGATAGAGCGCGTCGCCAGGTCCAAAGATGGGATTTCTAAACCCGCCAGACTATCTGTGGCCACTGGGCCTAGTATGGGAGAGCCAGAGGAAGCAGTGTCGCTGGCAACCATCACAAAGCCGGCTCTTCCCCGGCCCCTGGCTCCTAACTCTCGGAGTTAGCATCGTGTGAGCTCGGTCGAGGAATCCCCTTCCCGCCATTCTCCACGGGTTCTCTTCTCCTTGGACAAACCTCGCCTTTAAGCGCGACTCTGGACTTGATGCGATCCCTCGTCATTACAGAGGAGCAATGCCTGAACTACGCCCCGCCCAGAATAGGGGTTGAGAGCAGGGAATTTTACGTCCCACCCACCACCCACTTCATTGCCACAGTCCAGGACTTAACTGACATGCTCGATTACGGCTCCGAAGACATCGACGGTATGGACGACGATGCCGGAGAAGAGCAGGTCCAAAGCCCGCCGTTTACCAGACGTTGGACGGCCACCTTCTTTCGTATGACGTGTACATGGTGGATGCACCCAAGGAGGGTGACAGCGATAATGAGAAAAATCCAATAGAGGATAAACCTCCCGAGATACAACCAAAACGCCGATGGCGCCGATCTAAATCACGCCGCAGCAAAGACAGCAATACCGGCACGAGAAACAACAATACTCCGGACGATGCCGAAGACCAAGAAAACCCTGACAATAAAAACTCCGAACAAGACGATCGGGCCGATGGGCAAGTTAGCCTTGATGAACAGGCCACAAACGAAGACTTGGAGGGCAGTAATTACCTTCCACCCTCCGAGGATGAGGTGAGCCTCGGTGTCGAATACTTTATCGTGCCTGAGGAACCTCTCGAGTAGGAGCGCTTTATGCAACGGCTAATAGCCACTGCAAGGAGCCTGAAAAAGAAACAACAGCAGCTTCAAGCTGATCAAGATCTACTCAACGGCAGATGGACTAATGTCCTGGCAGCCGAGGAATACGGCCTTATGCGCCCAACCAAAAGTTACCCGAAGCGTAAACTGCTACCTCAATTCGACGACGAGGCACTTGAGCCTGTACCAGCGGCACGTAATGCGGCTGACCGACCACCACGTGGCCGGGACAAAATGGCAACTCAAGTCGAACACCGGCCAATAATATCTCACCATAAAGGTAGAGACACAACAGCTCGGGGACACACATATGACCTACGGTAGGACCTGAAGAATAAAGCAGGTCCGGCCAGGTCGATCTACGGATCGCGGGGGCATGCCTCGATGCTCGACGACGGCTATCAAGCCAAACATGACAAGCATAATCACGCCTGGGCCGAAAGCCGCAGATGGACTCCATCCGAACTACGTCGCGACCTGGCCCGATATAGAGGCGCCGCACACCCCCTCTGCTTCACTAATGAAGTAATAGAGCATGAATTACCAGAAGTGTTTAACCTGTCAACATCGAATCATATGATGGAACAACAGATCCCGCAGTATGGATTGAGGACTTTCTTCTCCATATCCATATGGCCCTCGGTGATGATCTTCATGCCATCAAATACCTCCCGCTCAAACTCAAAGGACCAGCTCGGCACTAGTTGAACAGCCTGCCCAAAAACTCCATTGGCAGCTGGGAGGACCTCGAAGATGCCTTCTGTGACAACTTCCAAGGCACATACGTCAGACCTCCGGATGCCGGTGACTTAAGCCACATAGTTCAACAGCCCAGAGAGTCAGCTAGGAAATTTGGGACCAGGTTCTTAACCAAAAAGAACCAGATCGTCGACTTCCCGGATGCCGAAGCCCTAGCGGCCTTTAAGCATAGCATCCGTGATGAATGGCTCGCCCGACACCTCGGCCAAGAAAAGCCGAAGTCTATGGCGGCCCTCACGACACTTATGACCCGCTTTTATGCGGGCGGAGATAGTTGGCTAGCCCGTGGCAATAATAATGCAAGCGAACCTGGCACCTCCGAAGCCAAGAATAGAACAGAAAGCGCCGACGCAACAGACATAAGCGTCAGAACAATAGTGACAACACTGATGACACAGCGGTCAACGCCGGATTCAGTGGCTCCAAGTCTGGTTAGCGGAAGAAGCCATATAAAAGGAACAATTCGGGCTCTTCCAGCCTGGACTGCATACTCGATCGTCCATGTCAGATCCACGGCACCCCTGATAAACCAGCCAATCATACCCACCGGAGTTGTTGGGTCTTTAAACAGGCCGGCAAGTTAAATGCCGAAGACAAGGAGAAGGGGTCGCAATGCGAGAATGACGACGAGGAGCCCCGTCCGCCGAACACAGGGGGGTAGAAGAAATTCCCCCCAGGCTAAAACGGTGAACATGATATACTTTACCCATATCCCCAAGAGGGAGCGCAAACATGCGCTCAGGGACGTCTATGCGATAGAGCCAGTCACCCCAAAATTCAACCCATGGTCGTCCTGCCCGATCACTTTCGATCGTAGGGACCATCCGACCAGTATCCATCATGGCGGTTTAGCCACACTGGTCCTCGACCAATTCATTGATGGATTCCACCTCACCCGAGTCCTCATGGATGGTGGCAGCAGCCTCAACCTGCTCTATCAGGATATAGTCCGCAAAATGGGCATCGATCCATCAAGGCTCAAGCCCACAAAAACTACCTTTAAAGGAGTAATACCAGGTGTAGAGGCCCGCTGCACGGGTTCAATCACGTTGGAAGTTGTCTTCGGATCTCCGAACAACATCCAAAGCGAAGAATTGATCTTCGACATCGTCCCCTTCCGCAGTGGCTATCAGGCACTGCTCGGACGAACTGCATTTGCTTGATTCAATGCAGTGTCACATTATGCTTATCTCAAACTTAAGATGCCTGGACCACGCGGTGTCATAACAGTCAGTGAAAACATGGAGCGCTCCCTTCGTGCTGAGGAGCACTCCGCGGCCCTAGCAGCAGAAGTACAGAGCAGCCTTATCAAGCAGAACCTTAATTCAGCGGCCAAGCTCCCGAACAATGTCAAATGAGTCCAGACTACTCTGCAGCAGAACAGTCCAGCCCGTCAGGAGCTCGACTAGCAATTCGGCCTCCATCTCAGTCCCAACCAACTGGCGGCGTACGTACTACGCGTACATAACTACGCACTCAAAATACCATGGGCATAGACGGAGGCGTAACTTGATTGTGGTCCATCATACGGCTCACACACATAATTTCTATTTCCCCCTTTTACCATTTTTGGTCTCCTTTTCACAGGTGATACGTCTCCAACGTATCTATAATTTATAAAGTATTAATGCCATGTTTACAATAGTTTTATATGATTTTGGTATGATTTGATTAGAACTAACCCGGACTGACGCTATTTTCAGCAGAACTACCGTGGTGTTTTTTTTGCAGAAATAAAAGTTCTCGGAATGCGATGAAAATCAACAGAGATTTTTTCTGAAAAATATAAAAAATATCGAAACAAAAATCTAACGGAGGGGAGTCCCATGGGCCCCACGAGAGTGGGGGGCGCGCCCTTGTGCCTCGTGGAATTCCCGTGGGCCCCCCTGACTTGTTCTCGACGCCAACCTCTCCTATAAGTGCCCAAACCTCCGGAAAATAACCTAGATCTGAATTTCTGCTGCCACAAGCCTCTGTAGCCACGGGAAATCAATCTAGGCCCTCTCTGGCACCCTGCCAGAGGGGGCCATCATCACCGAAGGCCATGGAGGAGGATCCCGGAGGGGCCATCATCGCCATGAAGGCCAAGATCCAGAGGGAAAACCTTTCCCCATCCAGGAGAGGCCATGGAGGAGGAAGCACAAGGGGGAGAACCTCTCCTCCTCTCTCTCGGTGGCGTCGGAGTGCCATCAGGAGGGTAATCATCGCCGCGGTGATCGTCTTCATCAACATCACCATCCTCATCTCTTTTACGCGGTCCACTCTCCCGCACCCCGCTGTAATCCCTACTTGAACATGGTGCTTTATGCCACATATTATGATCCAATGATGTGTTTCCATGCTATGATGTTTTGAGTAGATTTCCTTTGTCTATGGATTGATTGATGATCTAGATTGGTACGAGTTGTATGTTTTATTTTGGTGCTATCTGATGTCTACTACACAACCTTCTTCTTGTAGACGTTGTTGGGCCTCCAAGTGCAGAGGTTTGTAGGACAGTAGCAAATTTCTCGCAAGTGGATGACCTAAGGTTTATCAATCCGTGGGAGGCGTAGGATGAAGCTGGTCTCTCTCAAGCAACCCTGCAACCAAATAACAAAGAGTCTCTTGTGTCCTCAACACACCCAATACAATGGTAAATTGTATAGGTGCACTAGGCGAAGAGATGGTGATACAAGTGCAATATGGATGATAGATAAAGGTTTTTGTAATCTGAAAATACAAAAAACGCAAGGTAGCAAGTGGTAAAAGTGAGCACAAACGGTATTGCAATGCTAGGAAACAAGGCCTAAGGTTCATACTTTCACTAGTGCAAGTTCTCTCAACAATAATAACATAATTGGATGATATAACTATCCCTCAACATGCAATAAAGAGTCACTCCAAAGTCACTAATAGCGGAGAACAAATGAAGAGATTATTGTAGGGTACGAAACCACCTCAAAGTTATTCTTTATGATCGATCTATCATAGAGTTCGTACTAGAATAACACCTTAAGACACAAATCTACCAAAACCCTAATGTCACCTAGATACTCCAATGTCACCTCAAGTATCCGCGGGTATGATTATACGATATGCATCACACAATCTCAGATTCATCTATTCAACCAACACAAAGAACTTCAAAGAGTGCCCCAAAGTTTCTACCGGAGAGTCAAGATGAAAACGTGTGCCAACCCCTATGCATAAGTTCACGGGGACTCGCAAGTTGATCACCAAAACATACATAAAGTGATCACGTGATATCCCATTGTCACCACAGATAAGCACATGCAAGACATCCATCGAGTGTTCTCAAATCCTTAAAGACTCAATCCGATAAGATAACTTCAAAGGGAAAACTCAATTCATCACAAGAGAGTAGAGGGGGAGAAACATCATAAGATCCAACTATAATAGCAAAGCTCGCGATACATCAAGATCATACCACCTCAAGAACACGAGAGAGAGAGAGATCAAACACATAGCTACTGGTACATACCCTCAGCCCAGAGGGTGAACTACTCCCTCCTCATCATGGAGAGCGCTGAGATGATGAAGATGGCCATCGGAGAGGGATTCCCCCCTCCGGCAGGGTGCCGGAACGGGTCTAGATTGGTTTTCGCTGGCTACGGAGGCTTCTGGCAGCGAAACTCCCGATCTAGGTTTCTTTCTGGAAGTTTTGGGTTATATAAGAGGTGTTGGAGTCGGTAACAAGGCAGGGGGGTCTCCGGGCTATCCACGAGGCAGGGGGGCGCGCCTAGGGGGTGGGCGCACCCCCACCCTCGTGGGCAGCCGAAGACTCTTCTTGCCCAATTCTTTTACTTCCTAGCCTTCTTCTGGTCCAAAAATAAGTTCCTTGAAGTTTCAGGTCAATTGGAGTCCGTTTGGTTTTCCTTTTCTGCGATACTCGAAAACAACAAAAAAACAGAGTGCGTCCCCACCCTCATGGGCAGCCCGAGACTCTTCTGGCCCAATTCTTTTACTTCCTGGCCTTCTTCTGGTCCAAAAATAAGTTTCGTGAAGTTTCAGGTCAATTGGACTCCGTTTTGGTTTTCCTTTTTTGTGATACTAAAAAACAACGAAAAACAGAAACTGGCACTTGGCTCTAGGTTAATAGGTTAGTCCCAAAAATCATATAAAATAGCATGTAAATGCATATAAAACATCCAAGGTTGATAATATAATAGCATGGAACAATCAAAAATTATAGATACGTTGGCGACGTATCACTATCCTATTGTGCCCTCCATGTCACGCAAGCGTGAGGGATACCCGCTGTAGGGTGTTGCAATACATTCATGATTCGCTTATAGTGGGTTGCTTGGGTGACAGAAGCATAAACCCGAGTAAGGGGATTTTTGCGTATGGGATAAAGGGGACTTGATGCTTTAATGCCATGGTTGGGTTTTACCTTAATGATCTTTAGTAGTTGCGGATACTTGCTAGAGTTCCAATCATAAGTGCATATGACCCAAGAAGAGAAAGTATGTTAGCTTATGCCTCTCCCTCATATGAAATTGCAATGACGACTATCGGTCTTATTAACAATTGCCTAAGACAATTCCACACACCGATCCATCATTATTGCCACTCGCTATTTATAATACTTAAGTAATATATTCTAACTTTATGATAACAACACCTACTTTTATATTTTAGCTTTCCGATATCATGCAAATTTATCCTCTTCATACCCACAAGGTAGTTTTATTTCTCGTTTCTAGTTGGAAGCAAACATTCGGTGTATGTAGAGTCGTATCAGTGGCATATAGGACTTGAGAGAATATTGATCTTACCTTTAGCTCCTTGTGGGTTCGACACTCCATACTTATCACTTCCACCTTTGTGAATTGCTATGATGATTCCCTGCACTTGGGGATTATCAAGCTCTTTTCTGGCGCCGTTGCCGGGGAGCAATAGCGTGGGGTTGATATTCTCGTGTGTGCTTGTTTGCTTTCTTCACTAAGTAGATTTTGTTTTTCCTTTTTGTTTCTGTTTAGTTGTGGGTGAAACATATTTTTTTTAAAGAATGAAAATACAAAAAAAATTACTTGCCTCTCATGCCTAAAAAATTTTCAATAAGAGAAGTGATTGGAAGATTATGCATTGAAGAAATGAGGGTCGACCTTGAGCACTTGTGTTCATGCTCATGGAAACAATGTAAAATTTTTCATGGAAGATTCTCTGAAAATAATTATCCCCTTGTATATATCCATTGTATTATAAAAATAATGTGCCAAGCCTTGGTTTTAGGATGATTAGATTGCTTGTTTACTATGTATAGTACAAAAACAGAAACTTTGGCTGTAGCGCGTGATTTTAAATTTTTTAATGGAAAGTCAAATGGGTATGAAACTTTTTTCACATTACTTATGTACAAATTTTTTAAATTTTCATATTTTGTATAATTTTTTGGAGTTACAGAAGTTTACTAAACTTCCAGATTACTACAGACTGTCCTGTTTTTGACAGATTCTGTTTTCTATGAGTTGTTCGCTTATTTTGATGAATCTATGGGTAGTATCGGGGGGTATGAACCATGGTGAAGTTGGAATACAGTAGATATAGTTCTAATATGAAATTGGAATAAGTTTGCAACAGTACCTAAAGGTAGTGATTTGCTTTATTTACACTAACGGATCTCACAAAGTTTTTGTTAAAGTTTTGTGTGGATGAAGTGTTCGAAGATCGAGGAGCTATCAATATGAGAAGAATAAAGAGAGGCAAGAGCTCAAGATTGGGGATGCCCAAGGCACCCCAAGTAAATATTTCAAGGATACTCAAGCATCTAAGCTTGGGGATTCCCCGGTTGGCATCCCATCTTTCTTCTTCAACAATTATCGGTATACCTCAGTTTTTGTTTTGTTCACATAATTTGTGTCCTTTGTGTTTTTGTTTTTTCCTTTAAGAACTATTCTAGTATGAGATATACCTTTATTGATTTATAGAATACTTCATGTGCTTCACTTATATCTTTTAAGTATGATCATATAGAATTGCTCTTTGTGCTTCACTTAAATCTTTTGAGCGTGGTTTTATAGAATGCTTCGTGTGCTTCACTTATATATTTTGAGCTTGGATATTGGTTAGTCTATATTAATTGTAGAATGCTCCATGAACTTCACTTATATCTTTTCGAGTATGAATAATACTATCATCTAAAGTGGATTTAGAAGAAGTTTGCTCCCACTATTCCGAATGAGGAGAATTTTGCTTATGTGGAGAGTAGTAAAATTTCTATGCTTGTATATCATGAAAAGAAAGCTTTATGTGATGGTTATATTGTTGAAATCATTCATGATGCTATTGAAAATTATTATGAGGGAGGAATACATGTTTGTAGGATTTGCAATAATATCAAGTTTCCTCTCTATGTGCTTAAAGTTTTGAAGTTATACTTGTTTTGCCTTCCTATGCTAGTTGATTCTTGTTCCCATAAATTGTGTGCTAAAAAGTTCCCTAGGAATTTAAATTTTCTAGTCATATTCCTCATGATGCTCTCTTTATGTTTCAATTCTTATCTTTTATGTGAGCATCGTTGAAATCATCATGCCTAGCTAAAAGGCATTAAAGAAAAGCGCTTGTTGGGAGACAACCCAATATTTACCTTACTGTTTTTGTGTGTTATCATGATTAAGATACTGTAGTAATCATGTATTATAGCTTTTGTTTCAATAAAGTGCCAACTAAGACCTTTGGGAAGACTTGGGGTGAAAGTTAATGTGATCTTGCTGTAAAAAACAGAAACTTTGCGCTCACGAGATTAGCTGTCATTTTTTACAGAAGAGTGCGATTGAGTTGATTCTTTTTTCAGAAGATTAATAGACAAATTCCTCACGTCCACCAATTTATTTCATAATTTTTGGAGTAGCAGAAGTATGGTTGGTGTTAAGATCATTACAGACTGTTCTGTTTCTAACAGATTCTGTTTTCATTGCATAGTTTGCTTGTTTTCTAGTTTCTATGGCTTATATTTCTCAATATAAATTGTAGAAATGATATTTTACAGTAGGCATTGTGTGAGAAAAATTATGAACCTTGTCTTTGACAGTACCAAAGTGAATGGTTTACTCTTTATCATACTAACCTATCTCACGAAGTTCCGTTAAGTTTTGTGTGATTGAAGTTTTCAAGCTTTGGGTGAGATATCGATATGAGGAGAATAAGGAGTGGAAAGACCATAAGCTTGGGGATGCCCAAGGCACCGCAAGGTAATATTTAAGGAAGACTCAAGCGCCTAAGCTTAGGGATGCCCCGGAAGGCATCCTCTCTTTCGTCTTCAAAACTATCGGTATACCTTACTCGGAGCTATATTTTTATTCATCACATGATATGTGTTTTGCTTGGAGCGTATTTTAAATTTTACTTGCCGTTTGAATAAAATCATTAGATCTGAAATCTTGAATGAAAAAGAATCCTCCCATGGCTATTTAATTATTTGACTACTCAGTATTCTTCACTTATATCTTTTTGGAGTAGTTTGTCATTTACTCAGGTGCTTCACATATATCCTATGAGTAAATGGTTGAATGAATTGAATATCATAAATCTGAATTTATATACGTTCCATATGCTTACAACATGGGGAGTAATGACTTCACACATAATAAGTATAGGTAGTAAACTTATTGGAAGTTAACAAACGCAGAATTGGTCACTTGAACAATTCATGAAAGAATATTGAAGGAAGAGAGATTTCACATATAAATATACTATCTTGGACATCTTTTGCAATTGTGAGCACTCATTAAAATAGGAGGCCGATAACTGTCACACATGTGGTGTATCGGGTGGTTGTGCCGCACGCCCTGTGTGGTACGGACACGATACCGCCCGCACGACCGTGTCCGGGCGCGCGCAACCACATGCCCCACGTCCGGTGTGTGGCAAAATCGCCCACACGTCCGGGCAAACGACCGCGCTGCCCGCACGACCCAGCACGCCAGTCATCCCGGCCTCCTTTCGATCCCCAGTCCGACCCGCCGCCGTCTTCTCCTACATCTCGACTCCCTACCTCCATTGCCTTCCTTCTCTGGTTGCCATGGCAATCAGAGCAGATCCATAGCGCCTTCCCACCGCTAACCACCCCCAACCCCGCCCTCCCAAGACGACCAGCTAAAAACAGGTGAATCTCCGATCTCCTTCTGTTTCTTGTCCTTCTTCTGGCTAGAATTGAAAATTGCAAATTTGCCAACGAAGATGGCGACTGGATCCACGCTATCAGGGCAAAACACCCCACGAATTTGCGTGTATTCACATTTGCCAACCAACATACGCCAGATCTGCCATGTACTATGCTAGAGTTGAGCTAAGATTCTCGGTTGGCTTGGTGCGAGTAGTTGGTAATGAAGGATGCGTAGGAATCACTAAAAATAGGGAGAGAAAGGAGAAATTTGGCGTAGGGAGGTAGGAAAAATAATTGCCACTTGTGTCTAACATCAGTTGCCACCTATCGTTGCCGTTAACTGCCACCATGTTATCTTGTTGCTTGACATCCTATTTTATTGGCTGTTGCCGTCGCTTCAAAATGATAGCTGGCACCCAGATTTCAGAAAAGAGAGTGGATGTGTATGTCCTACTTGCCATGATGTGTTGGTTGCCTACGCAGGAAATGTGATAAGATTGCCGTGTTATCTTCTACATGCAAACAACAAGAATGCATTTTTTGCGGATTGTTGATGCGTTCTTGTTCATGCAGTGTCTGAAAACACATTGGCAGAAACAAAACGGGGAAGAATGAATCACGAAGACGTCACTGATCCTTGGTTTTCTCAAAGGCCGGAAACGCCCCCTTGGGATGCAGCAGAGTACAGTCAACTCATTTCTACAGGGCTGTTGCTGCCACTACTAGAGCAGTACGCGGGCATCGGTACGATGCATGATAAAAAAAAGAACATTTGCCATGTTCGCGGCGATGAAGATGTCATTCTACTTATGTCCTACAATGTCATTTTTCGCAGGTTCTTATGACCAAAACACATTCAGGGGGGCACCATGGCAAGTTCAGTCACAGGGTGCTAACACTGACAAATGTACGGGCAACCAACTTCAAGTAGCTAATGTGGCAAATCAAGGTAACGCATATGAAAAAGAAACATACTGGTGTGGACATGAAAATTAAACTTGCAAAGGATGGAAAAAGACTCACGAGTTATATCGGAAAAAATGTAGGACCTTCATGCAGCACGTGGCATCAGGCGGCAAGCATGTTACTGCCATCGACGTCATACACAGGTGAGTCCATGAAGTGAAGTTGTGGACAGTGAATTAGGAGAATCATCTTAGCTGACAGATGCAGTTGCCATGCCTGGACAGCTGCAGTTGCCATGCCTGGACAACTGGAGTTGCCATGTGTCATAAAATGTGATTGTAAATGTCTAAAACGACTGTGGACGACACGGGTGAACAAACAATGTGTGGCATGGATGCACCACTACATGTGCCATGTTGAACAAACTACAGTTGCCATGCATTGACCAGCTGCTAACATGATCACATGTTGTTACAGTGGAAACATTTGTCACAAAAAACAGTATGTAGTCCACATGTGAAGCGTAGCTACAGACAAAAACATAACATGGGACAAAAATGTGCAAACAAGGAAGGTATACTCACACATTTCTTCATTGTGAGCTTGAAATCACCATGCGCAGCAAAATGCTTCCTCAGGATTTTGTGGTGGAAGTCACCATCCCATATTTTGCAGGTCACGCTGTACTGCATGATTGTTTTGTCGGGAGACATATCCATATGCTTGTTGATGAAGTCAATCACATGCAACTACATTCTTCGACATTTTGCCGATTGGCCTCACAGACTCAGCAAGATCACTGAGGTCAATGTACGTCGCATCGCATTGTACTATCTTGGTCCTGTCCAAACATGAGCTGTATGAAAATGATATAATATGAAAGAATCATGTCTACTAAGTAAAAAAATAAATAAATCGTAAACATAGAATCTATAGAATTGCAAAAGGGAAGAAAAGTAAAGAGGAAAGCAAATGAGGGGTTATGCGGTGTGGTCATTATGCTTTCAACTCCTTCATGTGCTTGCTGTTGGACCTCGCATTTCCAAAGCGCCTGACAATATCGTACAATTGGATCTGATCCTTTGTGGCCTTGACTTCTGGCTCATAGTCATTCGCGGGTGGTGCGTGAACTACCCTATGCTGCCTCACAGAACCAGGGGTGGCATGTGACGTCCCCGATTTGACCGTACAATAATCATACACGCAAATGTGTCCGATCAAGATCAAGGACTCACGGGAAGATATCGCAACACAACTCTAGACACAAATTAAAATAATACAAGCTTTATATTACAAGCCAAGGGCCTCGAGGGCTCGAATACATAAGCTCGAATACACAAGAGTCAGCGGAAGCAATAAAATCTGAGTACAGACATAAGTTAAACAAGTTTGCCTTAACAAGGCTAGCACAAAAGTAGGAACGATCGAAAAGGCGAGGCCTCCTTCCTGGGACCTCCTAACTACTCCTCGAAGCCAAACTCCACGTAAGAACATCCTCGGAATCCTCTGGCTCCTGGACTCCATCATCTGGTTGCAACATCCAAGAAGAATGGAAAAAGGGGGGAAAGGGGAGCAAAGCAACCATGAGTACTCATCCAAAGTACTTGCAAGCAAGGATCTACACTACATATGCATTGGTATCAATGAAATGGGTAGTATCTGTGGACTGAACGGCAGAATGCCAGAATAAGAGGGGGATAGCTAGTCTTATCAAAGACTACGCTTCTGGCAGCCTCCATCTTGCAGCATGTAGAAGAGAGTAGATGGTAAGTTCACCAAGTATGATCGCATAGAATAATCCTACCCGGCGATTCTCCCCTCGTCGCCCTGTGAGAGAGTGATCACCGAGTTGTATCTGACACTTGGAAGGGTGTGTTTTATTAAGTATCTGGTTTTAGTTGTCATAAGGTCAAGGTACAACTCCGGGTCGTCCTTTTACCGAGGGACATGGCTATTCGAATAGATAAACTTCCCTGCAGGGGTGCACCACATTTCCCAACACGCTCGATCCCCTTTGGCTGGACACACTTTCGTAGGTCATGCCCGACCTCGGAAGATCAACACATCACAGCCCCACCTAAGCACAACAGAGAGGTCAGCACGCCGGTCTAAATCCCATGGCACAGGGGTCTAGGCCCATCGCCCATTGCACACCTGCACGTTGCGTGGGCGGCCGGAAGCAGACCTAGCCTCCCTAATACAAGAGCAGGCATTCCAGTCCAATTCGGCGCGCGCCGCTCAGTCGTTGACGTCACGAAGGCTTCGGCTGATACCACGACATCGAGTGCCCATAACTGTTCCCGCGTAGTTGGTTAGTGTGCATAGGCCAATGGCCAGACTCAGATCAAATACCAAGATCTCGTTAAGCGTGTTAATTGAATTAACCACAAACGCCGACCAGGGCCAGGCCCACCTCTCTCCTAGGTGGTCTCAACCTACCCTATCGCTCCGCCACAAATGTTCACTTAGAGGGCCGTCAGAACAAACGTCCTTTCGGCCCCAATCCGTGAATCACTCGTGGGTACTCTACGAGCCGACCCGACTATAGTCACCACAAGTATCATATAATATGTATATAAGTATATACCCATGATCACCTCCCGAGTGATCACGGCCCGATACTATAGCATGGCAGACGGACAAGAATGTAGGGCCACTAATGGAATACTAGCATCCTACACTAAGCATTTAGGATTGCAGGTAAGGTAACAAAAGTAGTAGCAAGGACAGGCTATGCATCAGAATAGGATTAACGGAAAGCAGTAACATGCTACACTACTCTAATGCAAGCAGTACAGAGAAGAATAGGCGATATTTGGTGATCAAGGGGGGGGGCTTGACTGGTTGCTCTGGCAGACAGAAACGGACCCTCGAAGGTGAAGTAGTCGATCATTGGTTCAACCGTGGTCCCGGGGTCTTCCGGAAAGAAGTAACGGAGGGAAACACAATAAATAACTGATCAATTAAAGCATCACAAAGCATAACATGGCAATACGCGGCGCTAGGGGTGACCTAACACAGTACTAGGTGCTACCGGCGAATGGGGGAAACATCTGGGAAAGTATCCCCGGTGTTTCGTGTTTTCGGACAGACGAACCGGAGGGGGAAAGTTGTGTGTTCGCTATGCTAGGGATGTGTGGCAGATGAACGGACCGTGTATTTGGGTTTGTCTTGTCGTTTTGAGCAACTTTCATATGTAAAACTTTTCCATCCGAGTTATGAATTATTTTCTATGGTTTTTCAAAGATTTAAACAATATTCTGAAAATCCCTGAAATTTTGCTAAGTCTGAGAATTCGTCAGTTTTAACATCACTTAGCTGTTTTCAAAAGGATACACCTATGGATCTGTACCTCCTATGATTTTGTGCCTTATGTCAATTTTGAGCAGTTTCCCGTGATCTACATGCTAGTACCAATTACATCCATGATAGAGTTCAATAGCTTGATCATCAACAGCTCTAAAGTAGCTATGAAAATAAAGCAATTTTCGGCTTTTCTGTTAACAGAGCCTTGAACTTTGTGATTTTCGTAGGATTTAAACCATGCATCAAAAGGATTTGGTCCAGTGGGATAAAATGAAGTTTGTCAAGTGTACTTTCTACTGATATTTTTCATAGCCTTGTTAACAGTTGTTTAACCACAGTTTAGGGGTTGTCTAAAGGGTTAGTCAATGCAGATTTAGCAAAGCTAGCTAGTAGCAGCTACAGTAACTTAGCAGTAGTATTACACGGGGTAGCGCGGTGGCTAGAAGCAGGTAAGCAGCAGAGCAGCGATGGGTGGAGCCGTCCCGACCATGGCGTGGTCAATAGCGCGTGCGGCCAGGGACGGGCATGAGCAGCTACAGCGCCGGGCGAGCAGCGGCGCTAGGCAGCAGCAGGCGACGAGCAGCGACACGGCGCATGCACGGCCGACAAGAGTGCGACACGGTCGCGGTGAGCGCGAGGCAGAGGGCGGCAGCGCCGGGGTGCGGCCGTGGCTAGGCGGCGCGCAACAGAGGCACCAGTTGCGGCCGCAACAGTAGTGCAGCAGCGGCGATTCAGCAGCGGCAACGCAACAGAGAATCGGCGAGCGAGTGCCGGCAAGCGGGTCAGCGGGCAGCGGGGTCGCGAGTGGCAGGGGAGCAAGCACGCAGAGCGTGGGGAGCGCGGCCCTGGGCACACGCACACACGCGAGGGGGCAACTGGGGCGTCCAGAGATGCGGGGAAAAAGCACAGTCACGACGAGCTCGTGGCCATGGCGGGCGATGGCTTCGGCCTCGAACAGAGCGACGAATACGACGGCGGATCCACATGAGAAGGAGAGGGGAATGGTTGGGTGCCTCACCGAGGAGGCACATGATGGCCCGTTGGTGGCTTAGGAGCAGCAGAACAGCGGCAGTCGTCGCGGACGCGTCGGTGACCGTAGGTTGAAGACAACGACGAACCAGGCGATGTAGGGGCTCCCACCAAGGACTCGAGGGTGTGCCCGACACAGCAGACGACGATGGAGCTAATGGTCCAGCTCCTAGGCGCCAGGGTCGACGGTGGCCGCGTGGACGAGTTGAGGCATGGGGATGGCGGCGCGGTTGCGAGCGAAGTGAGAGGAGGGCGACGCGAGGGGAACGGGGAGGACCGGCTAGGGTTCCAGGCGCAGGGGGTAGATATAGGCGGGGGGAATGCCGGAGGGCCGTCGGATGGCCGCCACGGCGACGGCCGGTGCAGTGGCAGGCATCGGCGCTGCCCACGATCCCCCCTGTGAACAGGGAGGGGGAGGTAGTGCGCTTGGGCCGGCCTGGTGGTTAGGTGGGCCAAGTGGCCCAGGGGGAGGGGTTGTCTCGTTTAATTTTTTGTGTGTTTAATTACTTTTTCTTATTTACCTTTCACTGTTTTAATTAATTTCCACAATACTTTAGTTTAGCTAAAATACAAAAGTAGTTTCTAAATTAGTATTACTATTTATACCTCTGCCACAAAAAGTTTCACTCACACACAAAATAGTTTAACTTTTTAGAAATTCTAAAAGGCATTTCAATGGTTGTTTAAGCCATTGTTATATTCACAAAAGGGGGTTTAAACATTTTACAAAAGTGTTGGGTCACCACCATAATTAGATATGGAATATTTGCCCCACTTTGAACATTTTATTTTTCATGTTTGAGAAACTTGAATTTTGGACATTAATTTCGGATTTGAATTTGAATCATGATTTGGACCAACCGAGAATTAGCAACAACAAGAGTGATGACCTGGCATCATTAGCAGGATATTACTGTAGCTTAATTATCCGGGCATCACAAATCTCCTCCACTACAAGAAATCTCGTCCCGAGATTAAGAGGTAGAGTTAAGGGGAAAGAATCGGTTACGAAGGTCTAACGGCTCTCCTCAGTCTTGGTTGCTCTTCTTGAAGAAGTTGATCCCTCTTTGGTGATGTCTTTATTTCTCTGCTCCATGTCATCATGATGAAGTCATCCTCCTTCCTTCAGGAATTCCATCGTACTTACGAAAAGGATAAGGGGTAGCTTCGAAAGAACGGAACTCTACAAGGTTTCTTGTTTGGTTGATAACTCAGGGAATGTGGTAGAAAGTAACTCTTGAGTTGAAACTTAAGAAAATATTGAGAGCCAAGTAAGAAGGTACAAATAGAAGCTCCAAGCGGATAGGCAATCATTCGTTGGCTGAAACGGAGTGTGAAAGGGGGTTCAGAGCAACTGTAATAAGTATTGTGTTTGAAACCAGAATCAATGATCCCTCGGAAGGTGGCTCGTGAATTACATATGAGCCAAGCTTGAGGAATGATATTAGGAAAGAGGGATGTATAGGAGAGTCAGGTTTCGATCCTGTGGAACTATGGGTTATGGGCCCACCAGGTGGGTTAAGAGTGGGAAGAGCAGTGACATCTTGTATAGTCATGGTGGTAGGGCATGTCAGAGGATAGCCTGTCAGTTAGGTTGGCAACAATGTTGGTACCAAGGGCAAGGGACGAAGAGAACCATTTTCCTGCTCATTGAAACGAGGCCGGCCTATAGGAAAAGTTATCGTCCATCGGTGGTTACCGTAATGCCATCAACAAAAGCAACAGGGTCTTACTAACAAGGTTGTACACCAAGGTGTTTACATAAGCAGAAGAATATTACTGCTTAGATCATATAGAACACAAGAAAGGTTAAACCAAACAATGGAAAGAAGAATATGATTACCAGATTAAACAGAACAATGGAAAGGAAAATGTGTTTAAACACATATTCCAAGGGTATATCCTTCCCAAGGACAAGCAGAGCATGATGTCCATGGTAGGATTCAATGTAGAAAACCCTTTAGGTAAGGGGAGAGTAATTTCATGACATTACCCAAACAACAATGTTGGAATAATTGATAAGAAAATTTAGCATTGTGCTTCAAAGGTTCTTATTGAAATTAGGATTACCACAGACTTGCTTCGAGATAGCATTGACATGGTCTTCAAGCAACGTCAAACTTTGGACACTCAAAGGACTCATCAGGAACAACTTATAGAATAAGTCTTACAATTTCCTCATGGAAGAATGGTTAACCTTGCAAAAAAGGAAATCTATAACAATAGGTCCGATGGCCAGGTGTGCTAGGATGACATCACCTTACCGGGTCATATAAAGACCAGCGTTATAACTCTTGGAAATATGTTCCAGCCATCATATCTGACAGAGATTCAGATCTGATTGGTGTCAGGATACCTCAGACTCAGGGTGCCTGAAAAGGAGAGGTGCAACACAATTGGCAAGACGACATTGTAAGATTCCCGGGAAATGAACCATGGAAGTGAGTTCTAAAACAAGAGTTCATCATTAAGCCAAGGATAGGATGAGGGGGTGGCTGATGGACTCAGCGACAATTCATCAAGATTTCCAGAAGATGGATTTCCTCGATCATGTGAACAAGGAGATAATATTTGTCAGGTCAAATGATATAATGATGTATGCCCAAGGGAAACGTACACAATTAAACATTGATCGAAAAGTGCATCCAAAAATATGTACTAAGTAGCACGATCAATGTTAGGGTGATGAGTCAATAACCAACACATGAAGAAAGAAACTATCATTCATAACTTACAAGCAATGGGGTTGCTAGAAGTTTTGAATTTACACGTCATAGTTCATTTGTCGGCATTCCGGTTATAAACAACACGGGGACCAAGAAAGAATGGTGATGGTGAGAAGTATCACTTGTATCAAGAATTCTTAAAGAGGTGGTGAAATTCTCACTACATCCTTCACATAAAAGTTGGTAATACTTTAAGGTAGAACATAATATAAGCTGGATAGCAAGTTGTATCCATAACATGAACAAGTTTGTGTTGGGGGGAGGCAAGAATGTTGTCGATGATAACACAATCATCGAGGGGCAAGGATGGTATTTTCCATCATGAATTTGATTGATATCCTGGAAGAGCTCAGAATGTTGATGATGATCATGACACAATTGTTGAGAGATTTCATGAAGATGTAATCCATCAGCGATGACATCAAGTCAAAGGAATGATGAAGCGAAAGGTTATTGGAACCACGGGTACGACACAAACTCGAAATCAAGCTTGTTGTTCAAGGCGAAATGATATGATGAGAAAAATCGACGTAAGCTTAGCTCATCGTCAAAAATTGTGCTCTGGGAAGAAGGGCTAGGTAGCACAGTTAAAATTTAGCGCGATAATGATATAGCTGATCAGGCTTGGGATGACTTGAAGGATTATTAAACTCATAAGCAACAGAAATTACTTAAGTTATTGAATCGGAGTGCGGACTTGATTTAGTTATAGGTGTCCCCAAGTGACTTAACAACTCAGACCCAGGAAAAATTGGAACCAATGAGACCCATAAAAACAAACCTGGTTTAGTGATATTATTGAGATACCATAGGGCAATACTCAAAGGTGGAGCAGAATAGAGGTTGGACAGGTGAAATAATCTGCAGAAGACGAGTATTTTAACTCGTCCAAGAAGTGGGATCAAAGAAGAACAAGATGGTCGGAACCACGATTGCAAAAGTCCAAATCATGGATACATGATCAAATTATACCTAGGGAAATAATTATTGTTATGAGAAGCTTCCATGATAAGATCTACATCGTTTCCATGGGCATGAACACAAAGTTCAAGGTCGACTCCCACTTCTTCAATGCATAACCTTCCATTCACTTCTCATGTTTCAAAAATTACATTAGTGTTGAAATTGTTTACCTGGTGAAATACCAGATAAGTATGACACGTGAAATCTTTCGGGATCACACAGATTAAGGAAGGCATAGGTTCAACCCATAGGGGCTTCTTAGAAACATATACCACAAGTTTCAAGAGTAAATATCTCCAGCTCAAAAGCAGAGCATGGTTGGCCAATCAGAGAATAGGATTTACCAATGGCATTATATATCAGAGGAAGAACTTCCAAAGTGATTGAATATGAAGGACGTTGTCGGATAAAATCTAACAAAGGATCCGATGGTCCTCAAGGGATCTTATGTAAGCATCGGTACTCAACTAGAGGAAGAAATAATGCAAGGAGATCAGATTATAGAAACCACTGACTAACTCAAAGCTCAAATGCAAAGGAATTAGGAATTGCAAGACAAGGGATCAGAAGCAATGCTCTGGTTAGGGATGGATAAATGGAACAACCTTAGGGTTACAATCGATGGCAATTTGATTGGTCGAGATCCAGCTCATGTTTAAAATGACGCCTGGGCCAGAAGGATGACTTCTAGGATCTTATTGAGGATTGCGAGCATTCGCAACATATTGAATCAATAGACTCAAAATGATAATGACAAGGGATGCCAATAAAATTATGAGACTTATGGGTTTAACCATATTGCAAGCTGGCAAGAATTTAAGAGCAATAGGCTGCTCAGGATTTTTGGAAGATCAAATGGGATTTCGAAGACTTTTGTGAACACATGAACAACTGGGAATGAGCGGACACTCAGCAAGTGTGAGGAATTATCCGTAGGGGTATTAATGGAGAAAAGAGCTGCAAGCAGTAGACACAAAGCTTTCTCGGAATATCTGATAAAAATTAGGGTATCTGTAAGTGCATCTAGTGCCACCCCTAGTTGGTTTTGGAGTATTGACGACAAACCTAGTTGAGGGACTAATGTGTTTGTGAGAATTGCAGGTGTCACTGCTGCTGATGTCAAGAAGTTCGTTCAACTGGACTCTACTGCCAAGAATATCATCTGTGGTCATCTGACCAAAGGACAGTATGGCTGTGTGAGTGCTTTGGAAACATCTAAGCTGGTCTGGGACTGGCTCTCCAAGGTCAACAAAGGCGTCTCAACCCAGAGAGATCAGAGAATCAGTGTCCTTCGCAATCTCTTCAACCGCTTCAAGTGAAATGACAATGAGAATGTCCAGCTCATGTTTGATTGACTCACTGACATCACAAATGAGCTTCAAGCCCTCGGCGCTACTGAGATCACCAAGCATGAAGTCATCAAGACACTACTGAGATCACTTGACAGTTCGTTTGACACCCTAGCCCTGATGATTCAAGAACGACCTGATTTCAAGACACTCGATCCGTCCGACATACTTGAGAGGCTCAACACACATGAGTTTCAGCTTTCTGAGAAAAGAGATATCTACACTCCAAACTATGGGCGAACTCGTGCCTTGAAGGCAAAAGCTGTCTCCTCATCTGAAGAAGAATCTGACAGCAATTCTGATGATCCTGAAGACATTGGAAAGGAACTTGCTATGCTTGTGAAGAAGTTCCAAAAATTCACCAAGAAGAAAGGCTTCAGAAAGTCTTCACGATCAAGCTCAAGGAATGATGAAGCTTCTGCTCATGACTACAAGAAGAAAACATGCCACAAGTGCAAGAAAACTGGCCACTTCATCTCTGAGTGTCCGCAGTGGGACAATGAGAACAGAAAGAAGAAGAAGAGCAAGGAATATGACTCTGACGACAAGAAGAAGAAATACTCAAAGTCTTATTCCAAGTCTTCCTCAAAGTCTTCATCACACAAGAAGAGCTCATCTGGCAAGGCACGTGCGTTTGTTGGCAAGGAAATGGATTCAGAGGAGGAGTCCGCTTCTGAGGAGGCGGAGGTGGAGTCTAAGGAGGAGTCCGATTCTGGCGTTGCAAGTCTGGCTACAACATACGTTGCCAAGTCCATCTTCAACACTGAAGACAATGACTTCACCACCGACACCGATGCAAATGACAAGGACTACTCTGATCCTACCTACTGCTTCATGGCACGCGGTGCCAAGGTAAACACACGCACTACTCACTATCAAACATCTAGTGACGATGACTCTGATTGTGGTTCAAGACCCAGCTACAAAACACTTGCTAAAATTGCAACTGAACAACAGAAAGCCATGGAACATATTCAAAAACTGTTAGATAAAAGCGATGATCTATTGGGCGCTGAAATGACTCGATCTGAGTCCTTAATTGAAGACATAAAAAATCTTCACGTTAAGTATGAGGAACTTGAAAGTCGTGATGAAACGCTCTCAACAACTCATGAAAAGCTTTCCTATGATTATCTTCAAAGGAAGCAAGATCTTGAGAAATTGAGAGCGTTTCATGAAGATCTTCAAAAGGAAAACGAGTCACTTCGAGCCGAACTGATCAGTTCCGCTCAGGAAGGATTTGAACCACCATGTCTTAAATGCATTGAGCGTGATAATGCTACTTCTGTTGCAGAATGTTCTACTGCTGCTACTGTTGCAATATCTTCAACTGTTGATGTGGTAACTAACCCCTCTGCTGAGGATACCACTGCTATTGCTGATGAGAATGCTAGGTTGAAGACATTGCTTGAAACATGGATGTACAAAAGCCTTAAAGGGCATCAGACACTATGTGATGTCCTCAAAAGGAAGATTATGAACCGAAACCCGAGGAAAGAGGGTGTTGGGTTCGTAAGGAAAATGAATGCTGATGGCTCTTACTGGAAACCCGAGCAGTACCCCAAAACCACATGGGTTGCTGCAAAGGAACCTTCAGCAGATCCATCCAATCTATCTGGCTTCACTTGTGCTAACCCCATTGTCATTGATGAATCCTTTGATGCAAACTATAAACTGTTTAAGAATCAGAATGGTGAAGTGTTTGCCAGGTACATTGGTACTAACCGCAGGAATGGACTGACTATGAAGAAGATCTGGGTTCCGAAAAGGTGTCTGGAGAGTCTTCCTGTGAATGTCGTCATGACACCACAGATGAAGAAGACAAACCTCAGACCAAAGGCTTCATATGGCCCAAAGGCTTCATACAGACAAAGGACTCACCTGAGTCGCACTAACGCAAATGTTTTGCAGGGAAACCATACTCAGGCCTATGAATATGAGCGCGGTTCATCGAACCGCCATGTTCATAAGACCAAGAACTATTCTGCTTATTCTTATGAGTACTATTGTCCGCCTGCAAGACTTTTTGCTAGGGCTCCAAAGCCAAAGTTCTTAGACGCTGCACTTAGACTTATTGCTTCTAAGCCACCCTTGAAGATGTGGGTGGCTAAGAAAGCTTAACTCTCTTTTGCAGGGAAAGGTCTCCAATAGAAAACCAAAATCGTCTGACGCCATTGCTGGGGACCTTGAACATCTTGTAGGGTGCAAGATCAAATGCCCGAATGGTCTTACTATGTACTTCGTTCCTGAATTGCTTGCTACTCTCCCTATTAGTCCTAATCTGGATCTAAGCTTTCATAACCCACTGGTTCGTCAAATGTTTTTGCTTCACAATTCTCTTCGTGAAGCCTATCCCCCTAACTGCACTGTAGGGTACGACACCAGTGTCTTCAGAATGGATTATTGATAGTGGGTGTACCAATCACATGACTGGCAAAAGACGCCTTCTTATGGAATCAACCTTACGTCCATCCGACAAGAGTCACATCACATTTGCTGACACTGGTAAAAGTAAGGTATTGGGTCTAGGTAGAGTTGCAATCTCAAAGGATCAACGCATGGATAAAGTCATGCTTGTTGAATCCCTTGGCTTCAACTTAATGTCTGTCTCAATGCTTTGCGATTTGAACATGATCGTAATATTTGGAAAATATCGCTGCCTTGTTCTAATGGAATCTGACAAGTCTCTAGTGTTTGAAGGGTATCGGAAAGATGACTTGTACGTGGTAGATTTCTCAGCAGGACCACAGCTTGCCGTATGTCTTCTAGCAAAAGCTTCAGAATGCTGGCTCTGGCATCGGAGGCTAGGGCATGCTGGCATGAGGAACCTTCACACCCTTGCAAAGAAGAAGCATGTCAGAGGCATCGAGGGCGTCAAGTTCAAGAAAGATCACTTATGCGGTGCCTGTGAAGCAGGAAAGATGACGAGGGCCAAACATCCCTCGAAGACAATCATGACAACTACTCGACCCTTCGAACTGCTCCACATGGATCTTTTCGGTCCCACTCATTACTCAACTCTTACTACTACTGCTTGTCTCTATGGCTTTGTCATTGTTGATGATTATTCTAGATATACTTGGGTGCACATAATCCTCTACAAGACTGAAGTGTAGGATGTCTTCAGACGCTTCGCCAATCAAGCAATGAACAACTATGGCGCCAAGACAAAGCACATCAGAAGTGACAATGGCACTAAATTCAAGAACACTGGCCTTGATACATATCTTGATACCTTGGGCATCACACATGAATTCTCAGCCCCGTACACGCCACAGCAGAATGGCGTCGTCGAACGCAAGAACAAAACACTCATTGAGATGGCCAGAACGATGCTAGATGAATACAAGACTCCAAGAAAATTCTGGCCTAAAGCCATTGATACTGCATGCCATACAATCAATCGTGTTTATCTTCACAAGCTTCTGAACAAGACATCTTATGAGCTCCTTACTAGCAAGAAACCAAATGTCAGTTACTTCAGAGTATTTGGCGCCAGGTGCTGGATCAAGGATCCACATCACACTTCAAAATTTGCACCAAAAGCACATGAGGGTTTTATGCTTGGATATGGAAAGGATTCGCACTCCGACAGAGTCTTCAATCTCTTTCATTATAAAGTGGTTGAAATAGTGGATGTGCGATTTGATGAGACTAACGGTTCACCAAGAGAACACCTGCCAAATGTGCTAGATGAAGTTCCATCCAGCGAATCAATCAAGCTAATGGGAACTGGAGAAATCATACCCTCTGAAGCTCAACCTGAAGAGGAACTTATCATCTCCGCACCTGATCAACCTGAAGGCAATGCTCAGCCTGAAGACAATCCCTCTAACAACGACAATGATTAGCAAGAGCAAAATCTTCGCCTTGTACATCCTCGTGTTGCCAATGAAGTGCAGATTGAGAGAATAATTGATAGCATCAATGCACCCGGTCCGCTCACTCGTTCAAGGGCAACTCAGCTAGCAAATTTCTGTGGGCACTTCGCATTCATCTCAATTACAGAACCCAAGAAAGTTGAAGAAGCCTTCATGGAACCTGAATGGATTCAAGCTATGCAAGAAGAGCTTCAACAGTTTGAGCTGAATAATGTATGGGAACTGGTTAAGCGTCCTGATCCTCGGAAGCACAGCATAATAGGCACCAAATGGATATACCGCAACAAGCAAGATGAGCATGGTCAAGTTGTCAGAAACAAAGCTCGTCTCGTTGCTCAAGGATATACTCAAGTGGAAGGCATTGACTTCGATGAAACATTTGCTCCTGTGGCTAGACTTGAAGCCATACGCATACTGCTGGCCTATGCAAATCATCACAACATACTTTTATATCAAATGGATGTGAAGAGCGCCTTTCTCAATGGCAAGATTGAAGAAGAAGTGTATGTTGCACAACCGCCTGGCTTTGAAGATCCAAAACATCCTGACATGGTATACAAGCTCAACAAGGCACTATATGGCCTCAAACAAGCCCCTCGGGCCTGGTATGACACACTCAAATACTTCCTGAAGAGCAAAGGCTTCATACCTGGTTCCCTCGACCCCACTCTCTTCACGAAGACAGATGGTGAACTGTTTGTGTGCCAAATATATGTGGATGACATTATCTTCGGCTGCACCAATCAGAAGTACAGTGAAGAGTTTGGATATATGATGCACGTGCAATATCAGATGTCCATGATGGGAGAGCTGAAGTTCTTCCTCGGTCTTCAAATAAGACAGCAACGCAACGGCATCTTCATATCTCAAGAGAAGTATCTCAAAGATTGCCTGAAGAAGTTCGGTATGCAAGATTGCAAAGGCTTCACGATGCCAATGCCAGCCAAACATCATCTGGGTCCTGACGACAATGGTAAAGAGTTCGATCAAAAGGTATACCGCTCCATGATTGGTTCTTTGCTTTATCTATGTGCATCTAGGCCAGATATTATGCTTAGTGTTTGCATGTGTGCTCGATTTAAAGCGGCACCAAAGGAGTCGCTAGCTATGAAGCGAATTCTTCGATATTTGGCTCACACCCCAACTCTAGGATTATGGTACCCAAAGGGCTCAGAGTTTGATCTGGTTGGATTCTCGGATGCTGATTATGCTGGTGACAAGGTGGATCGCAAGTCTACATCAGGCACATGTCATTTTCTGGGACGATCACTTGTATGTTGGTCTTCAAAGAAGCAGAACTGTGTATCTCTCTCCACTGCTGAATCTGAATACATTGCTACTGGATCTTGCTGCGCTCAGCTTCTGTGGATGAAGCAAACACTCAAGGACTATGGCATTCATCTGAAGCAAGTGCCACTCTACTGCGACAACGAAAGCGCCATCAAGATTGCCAACAACCCAGTTCAGCACTCGAAGACAAAGCACATTGAAATTCGTCATCACTTTCTCAGAGATCATGTTGTGAAGGAAGATATTGATATCATACACATCAACACTGAAGAGCAATTGGCAGATATCTTCACCAAGCCCTTGGATGAGAAGAGATTTTGCAAGTTACGGTGTGAGCTAAATATCTTGGAATCCTCAAATGTCCTGTGATCAGGCACACATCCTAACACTTATGCATATTGATGACTTAGATGTGCAACACACAAAGTAAAGTATATCTTCAATCAATGAAGACATACATTCTAAGTGTGAATACATTAATATGGAATTTGACTTCGGAGCGCCACGATAATTGTGCGCCGTGTTTGGGTCTACTACTTCCTATACGGTGGGTAACGCCACCACCAAAATGTTCTGTTTGAAGTGTTTCACTCATGGCGTTGCATTTGCTATGTCTTCACATTTGGTTTGACTTCAATTTCAACATGTCTTCATGATTATCTTCACTATGTTGATTATATATATATAGTAGTGTTCTGTCCTCTACAGCATTCACTTATAGCTATGTCTTCTTGTTGATTCTTTTGAACTAAGTGAATGTGATCGGACCCTAACCTCTCTATGCTTTCTATATCAAACTCTATCTCTCCAAATCATATGCATTCTATTGAAACTGTCGAATGTCTTCTCTGTGTCCTTGTCAGCAGAAGATACAGAGACAACCATTAAGTCCGTCTTCAATGCTCATTCCTTCACCTGAAACCCGGAGAAGTGGGAACGACCACCCGACAATCCAGGCGTGCGTGGGACGTGGAACAACCCCCGATATGCTGCATGACGGCCACGTGCCCCTCAGATGTGAATCGCCAGGGGCACCTATGTAATAACGCAGTGCTGCCCTGTACCTATAAATACACGCCTCACCACAGACATTATCTCTTCTTCCACTCTCGCACGAACCCTAGCGCCACCGCTAGCCCTCGACGACGCCGGCGATGAAGCGCTTCGCTGCCGCAACCTCTCCGACGCCGTCTTCATGCTGACCGCGGACATCGTCCTCTCCGCCGTCGCCGTAGGTGTCCTCCGTCACCAAGTTAGGGCACGGACGATCGAACTGCTCGGCCTCCTCTTACACTCCGTCTAGCAGTTCTTCGTGTGGTAAATAAAACTTCCTTTTTACGGCCCCTTTGATCCTATAGCTTTATCACTTTCTACCACAAGCAGTTTCTATTCACATAAGTTGGATCTCTTTTCTACTGCATCTCATAACATGCTTAGTATATTCACTTATGCTTCACAAAGTAGTTAGATTCCTCACTTGTACTGATCCATGGATTCGTACAAATCTGGAACCAACTCCTTAGCTATGAGTGAATGTCTTCGCACGATGAGGTCAATGTCTTCTAAACTGATTTATCTTCAAAATCTTCTGAGAATGCATATGACCTCTTCCCCTTCCCTCGCACCTTAATGCTGTCACAGGTACATGTCCGTGGGAGAATCCCTTGGTTCTCATAGTCTGCATTCATTTGCAGAATTCTTACAGCATCACATAAATTCTCCCGAAGCCAGTTCCTGTTTGTCCAGCAAGCGAAAACCTTTGAAGCCTTTGAACGTATTGAAGCCTTTCAGTTTAAAGTTCATGGCTTCAGAGAAATCAGCTAGGAAGGGTGGCAGAAAGCGTCGAGGAGAAACATCAAGAGATCTGCCCGATGACCTCTCAGAGATGTACAAGACAGATCCTGAAGAGGATTACAATCAGCGCAAGACACGAATCCAATGGATTCGACGCTATTGGGCAGAATAGTGGTTCAAATACAGATTTGTGACCAAGGAATATGCTGAAAAGAATGCCATCAAGCGACCATGGGGAGACATCCTCTACAAAAATCTTCAACCCAGGACCAGAGATGAAGCCATTGAACGAGGCTTCTATCCATGCATGGTCCGTGGACCACAGCCTGCGGATGCTGACCCATTGTCCCTGCTATGGTGTCGTGACAACAATCTGTTTAAGCGCAACTTCCAGTTTGCCCAAAACTCAGCGAAGCAGAACACGAAGTCTTTGGGATTAGATTTCAACCCTGGTCCCTCTGCTCCCCGCGCCGATGGAACTCGTGAAGCTGAACCCAATCTTCTTGGGCCCTTCTACAACTTGGAAGGTCTCATCACTCACATTGTGGTTCAAGGGACAACCATGAATGAGCCTGCAGATGACGCTGAATCAGATGAAGCGCCTGCAGCGCCGAAGCCAAAGAAGTTGAAGCAGCCAAAAGCTTCAAAGCCGGTCTCTGCACCAAAACTCTCACGGGCGAAGCCACTGGCAACGGCACCTCCTGAAGACAGTGTGCAGTCTGAAGATTTGTCACGCATCTCCAAGCCCCAGAAGGTCAAGATGCCTCTGCCACACACCGGCCAAGAGCTGACAGCTGCTGCCATTCTGCGCAACGATGCCATTGATCTGTCAAGTGATGAAGATCTTGCAGATGACACTCTTGAGCAACTCATCAAGAGCAAAGAAGAAGCAGAAATCTTCAATGATCTGCCTCTCTTTGATGTGACAATCATCCACAAATTCATTGATGAGTGGTTTGACACGCCAAACATCAGCTTCGAAGATCTGCAATTACCCATTGGCCTCAGTGTCGCCTTTCATGGCGCCGTTGCTTCAGAGCTAGCTCTCGCTCAGCGCATCATCGAACTGAAGCAAAAGATTGACTATGAAAAGGCTCAGTTCAAGAAGCATATGGCCAAGCTCAGCGTGCAAGAGGTGAAGAACTTCAAGATTATGCTGCACGAGCTCAAGGAAGCCTTTCTCAAGAAACGTGCAGAAGCTCAGGGTTCTCGTGAGCGCATGAAGCTTCTAGCTGACAGGTGTGTGCAAGCCTACAATGAGGCTAAGAAGCGCAAGGCCCTTGGGCGTCCTGGCATCGACCCCAGGATGGCTGCAAAGAAGAAAAAGAAGCCCGCTACGGCTGAACCCCTCGCACCAAGGCAGGAAGCAGATCCCGTTGTCTTCCCAACCAGCATGACTGGCTCGAAGCCAAAAGCCCGGTCAACCGCTTCAGAGCTGAAGAAGACGAGGACTGCTGAGGCTGAAGCCAGGAAGAGGAAACATCCTGAAGCCTCTCCTACTGCCCCCTCCAAGAAGAAGAGGAAGACCAAGAAAGAACGGGCTGCTCCCACAGAGCCTTTGATTGTTGAACCCATTTCCATGGTTCGTCCTGATGCTGAACGCCAACTGACAATCCATGAGCCTGCTTTCACAGAGGCTCATGAAGCTGAAGACTTTCCAGCAGCTGATCCCATCGCTGCTGAAGACATTGGTCACCATGACCATGTTGAAGATGATGCAGTCCTTCCTTAGCTTGAGCACCAACAGGTATCATCGCCTGTGCTAACGCACTGCGAACTCATCAGCATTAGTCGTCCTCTGACGCCAATTGCTCAGGATGCTTCATGGGCTGATCGCCCACAAGAGGAAGAGGACTTTGAGGCCCAGCCAACACCAACTCTACAGGCGTCGCCTGCGTTGCACAGGCTTCATAAAGGTCCAAGGCCTCCAGTCTCTCCGTCTGAAGATAAAACTGCTGAAGACATTCCGGCTGCATCAGCCGATGAAGAAGAATCCCCACAAGCTGCTACTCCCCTGTCCCACCAAGAAGCGGATCTCGAGGAGAACGTGATTGTGACCGACCCTCCAGCTCGTCAAGTGGAGGTTGAAAATCTTGAGGCTGCCACCACCAACACCACTGAAGCCACTGACGCTGTCATGACTGAAGCTAATGTGGAGCCCTCACCAACAAAAGCACCAAAAGTCAGCAAAGCCACTGATCCCACTGCTTCTGTTCCTGCGCCTACTGCCGGTCCCCAGTTCGACTATCATGTTGAGCACAGGCCTCAGGTACAGAAGCCAATCCCAAGATTGCCCAAGTTCCCAGGTCCTGCATCAGCACCTGGATCCTTCAATATCAATGGCTTCAGAGCAGACAACACATTCTTCAATAGCTCCAGGAACCCCTACTCAAGGGAAAGAATATCATCTGATCGGTTCTGGAGCTATCCACAGCGAAGCTATTACTCCTACATTCTTTACAATCAAGGTTGCATCTTCCCACACAAGCGTCTTGACATTGAAGCAATAACTGGTTTGCCCTGTCTAGAAGAGGCTCTGGATTGCTTCAAGGAGGTTGGATTGCTGCCGCTCGTCACTGACCAAGAGCATTGGAATGAAGAGTTGCTGCTCCAATTCTATGCCACACTTCACATCCGCGGGTATAACAGAGATCCGAAGACTTGGGTCCTGGAGTGGATGACAGGAAATGTTCATCACGAAGCCAAAGCCTTTAACATCATTGAGCTCACTAGTCTACCCACTCCTGGCGATCTCTACGAATCTGGCTGTCAACTTCACAGTGAAGCTGTGGAGAGCATCTTTCAGAAGCCTGAACCTAACATGAGTCAGATGCTCAGTATGATGAAGCCATTGCCCCAAGATGCTGCATATCCCAAAGAGTTCTTTGTTGAAGACCTAGAGTATCTGCCAAGAACTATTTATCACATCATAAGGCGAACTCTCTGGCCCATCAAAGGGCACTCTCCACAGGCCAAGCTGGAAGGTGCAATGAAGACTTTGGTCTTCTATATTCTTCATGGAAAATGCTTCAATGCACAGGACTTCTTCATTCGCCAACTTGCTGCATCAGGCTTTGATCTGTTTGGCTTGAAGTTCTACGCCCCATGGGTAATGCAGCTGATCAAACTTCACTCCGCTATCTCATATCAGCCATCTGCTCGCAATCATCGGATCTTTTTGCCTGATGTGGATATGTCTATTGAAGCCATCTATCCTGAGCCTGCCAAGGAACCTCTATGTCTTCAGAATGCAGAGCATCAAAGTTTTTCTCAGAACATTGAAGGAGTTGAAGCAGTAACTCGTGTGTATCCTTTGGCTGGCACTACACGTGCACCGCATCCTGCTCTCACTGAAGCCACTGATAGCACCACTGCCCCACGACCCAAGAAGCGCACTCGTGTTCTCAATGACCAAGAGCTTCTTGTGGCTCTTCATCAGAAACAGGATAGGCATCATGACTGGCTGAAGCATCAAATGCAAAGCCTCTTGGTGGATGTTAATCGCATTCGCAATCTTTCCACCAAGAATGCCTTTGTTGCCCATGAAACCTCTCGACGCACATGGAAAGGGCTGACGCTGATGTGTTCTGAAGATGATCTTCAAGAGGATGGCTTCTCTGAGCGCTTCAAGTTTGACTCCACACCTCCTCGAAGGGCAGTGTTGCGACGAACTCCATCTCTTGAAGACTCTGAGTTCTCTTCCTCTGCTGCAACTGTGAATGCCAGAGTGATCGAGGATGAAGACGATGCTACTTCACCGCCACCTCCTTCAGCATGCTTTGACACTGCTCCAAGTTCTTCTGCACCGCCGAACACCACCGACGACCCTGCGGCTTCACCTACTCTTCGTGGGAACGAGTAGATGCTCTATGTCTTCAAACCTTTTTGGTCCTTACTGCCAAAAGGGGGAGAAGCATATGAGTTTGATAGTCTTCAAGTCTTCAAGCGGGTCCATATGGGCGGGTGCTTCATGTTTTGCTTCGTGTTTACAACTCTCGTTTTGATACATTTGGCTCTTTGAGTTGTAACACTTAAACTCGATGGTCTTCTGCTACTTATTTGCCATTTTGTGATGCGATGATAAATTCCGCATGTGCGACGATAAATTCCGCACTTAGATCATTTTGCAGATGTCCATTTTCCATTATGCATGTCATTATCTTCACATACCTTCACATGCATAGTGGATTGTCATCATAAGTTGAAGAGGATCTCCACAAGCACAACCTGCCATGTGCATTTGCATTCCAAAAGCAAATTACTTATATGCACATCTTCAGGGGGAGCCCTTGCAACTTATGAAGACAATTCCTTATCCTTTACAATTTCACATATTATATTCCCCGTTGAAAACTTCAACTAGTTTGTCATCAATCACCAAAAAGGGGGAGATTGTAAGTGCATCTAGTGCCACCCCTAGTTGGTTTTGGAGTATTGACGACAAACCTAGTTGAGGGACTAATGTGTTTGTGAGAATTGCAGGATAACACAGGTAGAAGTCCCTCATTGATTCAGTTTTCCTACCAGAGATGAACCCTAAAAATGTATGAAGACATTGATGTCAAAGGTGGTATATGAAGATATTCACATTGAAGACTATGACAAGAGAAGACATCGCATGAAGCCTATGGAGCTCGAAGACTTAGATCTTTCGTACTTCTTTTTCTTCTTTGTTGAGTCATAGGAACCACTGTACTGTTAAGTGGGGTCCAAGAGAACCAGTCAGAATGACTGAAGTGATGCCTAACCAAAACCTATGTCTTCGAGTGAAGACTATGAGAGCGAATCTTGTCCAGAGTCGGACAAGTCAGCTTTGCTTGTAGCCCAAGTAAAGTTGCCGTGTGAGTTTGAAATCTGACCATGGAACACGTGTCAGTTCCTTAGTGACCCAGGGTCATTTCGGACAAATCAGGTCGGGTTGCCTAGTGGCTATAAATAGCCCACCCCCTACAACCATAAACGGTTGGCTGCTCAGAGTTAGTGTACGGCTTTTGTCGTTTGAGAGCAACCCACCTCGAAGCCTTTGAGAGAGAATTCCTTGCGAGGATAAAGCCCTAACCACCTAGAGCCAAAGAGAATTAGGCATCACTTAAGTCTTCTTGTCTGTGTGATCTGAAGACTTATTACACTTGAGGACTGTGAATCCTCCAGCTGGTTAGGCGTCGCGTTCCGAGCGTCCAAGAGACATTGTGGATCTCCGGTGAACGAAGTCTGTGAAGGTTTGGGAGTCTACCTTGAAGACTTACCAGAGTGATTGGGTGAGATCTGTGTGACCTTAGCTCAAGGGGAATACGGTGAGGACTGGGTGTCCTGAGCTGCGTGTTCAGGACTGGGTGTCCGGGACTGTGTGTCCTCATCCATGCCATGCCAATCATTGAGCTTTCCTGAAATAATCATCTTGGAATAGCATTAGCTCAATGAGCTATATGTTGTTATGAATTACCAAAACCACCTAGGGATAGTTGCACTTTCAGTCATCTTTATTTTAAACCCCCCCGGGCCAGTGCTCCTCTGAGTGTTGGACCGAAATGGGCAGCCTGCGGTGCCACCTCGGGGCAACTCAAGGGTTGGTTTTACTCGTAGCTTGACCTATCTGGTGTGCCCTGAGAACGAGATACGTGTGACTACTATCGGGATTTGTTGGGACATCGGGCGGCTTTGCTGGTCTTGTTTTACCATTAACGAAATGTCTTGTAACCAGGATTCCGAGTCTGATCGGGTCGTCCTAGGAGAAGGAATATCCTTCGTTGACCGTGAGAGCTTGTGATGGGCTAAGTTGGGACACCCCTGCAGGGTTATGAACTTTCGAAAGCCGTGCCCGCGGTTATGGGCAGATGGGAATTTGTTAATATCCGGTTGTAGAAAACCTGACACTAAACTTAATTAAAATGCATCAACCACGTGTGTAGCCGTGATGGTCTCTTCTCGGCGGAGTCAGAGAAGTGAACACGGTTCTTGTGTTATGCTTGAACGTAAGTAGTTTCAGGATCACTTCTTGATCATTATAGTTTCTCGACTGTGCCTTGCTTCTCCTCTCGCTCTCATTTGCGTAAGTTAGCCTCCATATATGCTAGTGCTTGCTGCAGCTCCACCTCACTACCCCCTTTTCCTACCCATAAGCTTAAATAGTCTTGATGCGAGGGTGTGAGATTGCTGAGTCCCCGTGACTCACAGATACTTCCAAACATTTTCAGGTGCCGATGATACCAGTGCAGGTGACGCAACCCAGCTCGATTGGGAGCTCGATGAAGATCTTGTTCGTTGTGTTGTTTCGTTGCCGTTTGATCAATAGAGGAGCCCAGTTGGGGCGATCGGGGATCTATGCATTTGGGGTTGTCTTTCTTTATTTGGTTCCGTAGTCGGACCTTGATTGTATTTTGGATGATGTAATGCTATACTTATGTATTGTGTGAAGTGGCGATTGTAAGCCAACTCTTTATCCCTTTCTTATTCAGTACATGGGATGTGTAAAGATTACCCCTCTTGCGACATGCCTACTATGCGGTTATGCCTCTAAGTCGTGCTCCGACACGTGGGAGATATAGCCGCATCATGGGTGTTGCATTGGCTTCATTTGAAAAACGTACAGACCATAAGGCACTTACACAAATGTTCAAGTTGCCATGTTAGCACAAGAAAGTACAGAGAAAGGCACACATCTTCAAACTGCACAAGCAAATAATGTGGCAACTCACACGCTGCCCTCATATAAAAATGAGTTGCCATATGTTCACAGGCAAATGTACTAGGTTGAAATTGCCATGTTAAAATGCAAGATAATTCAAAAAGTGCTGAAAACATCCACTAAACACACTGTAATGTGGCAATTCAAACACTGGCCTCATATTAAAAATGAGTTGCCATGTAATACAGCCAAATATGTTCAGATATCACAAGTCGGCATGGCAAAACACAAAAATGAGTCTATGGTACAGTGAATTTGCCACATTATCCGGCCTACAGCATGGCAACCGACATAGTGTGATCACAAAATTAGTTGCCACATGAAAAGCATATTTGTGGCAATTGACATAGTTGATCAGGAAATTAGTTGCCATCCAGTGCAAATAGTTGCTGAAACTGCCATGGACGCCTTTATACTACACTTTGAAATACAACTACCTAGATCTAGGGTTCATTGGCAACAACCATAACCTGAAATTCAACAACGAAAAACTTCCTCCACTGATCGCAAATAGCATTTCGAGACAATTCATAAACTAACATCTAGAGAAATGCCGGCTCAATCGCAAGGCAGAACTAGGATGTGGCTGCGGACAGGCCGAGCCACACCGGCATAACTGCCAGCGCGGCGGGGACAAAAACTGCGCAATGCCACCAAAAAATGGCAAGCATGGGACTCCGCCGCCGACGGGAATGCCGGAGCACCGCGAATCCGCCGGAATCTCGATGAATCTCGAGCGAAAAATTGGCCACAGATGGGGGGAGGGAATGCAGGCAAGGAATGTGAGCGTGTGAAGGAGCATTACCTTCAATCTGCGGGGCACTCCGGTGAAGACGCTCTGGTCCGGCAAGCCCCACCGACGGCTGCGAATGCCATTGACTCTTCCACCTCCGCCGCTGCCTTCTCCTCTCGGCTTCTCTTCCAATCGAATGAACTGCGGGGTGGGTTGCGTGAGTAATGAAGTGGAGCGAGTAAATGGAACCGCGAGGGGAGGGGGCGAAGTGCGAGATGTGGTTGATGGCAACCGCAGTTGGGCGAGTCATGCGGGCGCTAAGTAGTTCCACCACATGCCCCCGAGTGGCAACTATTGACCGTGGAGACAAAACCGGCATGTGGGCAAACTCTCTCACACACCACACACGCGAGGCATCCTTTGTGGCACACAAAATCACCCATCTCGTGCAAAGATTCGTGCAGATGTGACTGGACAACGATGGAGACGTGTGGGTGAGTTGGCTAACGCCCACACATGTGGGCACTAGTGTTTTCATTAAAATATGACATTCTAAAAGGTTGACGTTGGACAAGGAAGACAACTTAATGGGTTATCCTTTCCTATATCCAAAACATTATATTGTCTTGGATCATCCAACATGTTGAGCTTGCCTTTCCCCCTCATGCTAGCCAAATTCTTTGCACCAAGTAGAGATACTACTTGTGCTTCCGAATATCCTTAAACCAGTTTTGCCATGAGAGTCCACCATATCTTCCTATGGATTGAGTAAGATCCTTCAAGTAAGTTGTCATTGTTGCAAGCAATAAAAATTGCTCTCTAAATATGTATGATCTATTAGTGTGGAGAAAATAAGCTTTATACGATCTTGTGATGTGGAAGAAATAAAAGCGACAGACTGCATAATAAAGGTCCATATCACAAGTGGCAATATAAAGTGACGTTCTTTTACACTAAGATTTCGTGCATCCAACCATAAAAACACATGACAAGCTTTGCTTCCCTCTGCGAAGGGCCTATCTTTTGTTTTCTTCCTATACTTTATACAAGAGTCATGGTGGTCATCACCTTTCCTTTTTACACTTTTTCCTTTGGCAAGCACTTTGTGTTGGAGTGATCTGGATATATATATATCACTTGGATGTAGGTTTTCATAAATTATTATTGTTGACATTACCCTTGAGGTAAAAGGTTGGGAGGCGAAACTATAATCCCCTATCTTTCTCTGTGTCCGATTAATACTTTGAACCCACATAGACTCTTCCTGAAAATAAGATGAATTGCAATTGTTTGATGACTAAGAGCATGGTTTGTTAGTTCTCAAGAAAGTTTATAATCTATACTTTAACATGCGAATAGCTTGTTACTTGATCATGAGAAGCTTTATGAGTTGAGCTACTGTTATGATATATAATGATGCTAGAAAAAGTGATTGGAACTATCATTGATCAAATTTATGCACTTGCTAACATTCACACTTTGTAAATTATTTCTTTTATCATTTACCTACTCGAGGACGAGCAGGAATTAAGCTTGGGGATGCTGATACGTCTCCAACGTATCTATAATATATGAAGTATTCATGCCATGTTTACAATAGTTTTATATGATTTTGGTATGATTTGACTAGAACTAACCCGGAATGACGTTGTTTTCAGCAGAACTACCATGGTGTTGTTTTTGTGCAGAAATAAAAGTTCTCGGAATGCGATGAAGATCAACGGAGATTTTTTCTAAAAAATATAAAAAATACCGGAACAAAAATCTAACGGAGGGGAGTCCCGTGGGCCCCACGAGGGTGGGGGCGCGCTCACCCCCCGGGCACGCCCCTGTGCCTCGTGGACATCCCGTGGGGCCCCCTGACTTGTTCTCGACGCCAACCTCTCCTATAAATGCCCAAACCTCCGGAAAATAACCTAGATCGGAAGTTCCACCGCCGCAAGCCTCTGTAGCCATGAGAAATCAATCTAGGCCCTCTCTGGCACCCTGCCGGAGGGGGCCATCATCACCGGAGGCCATGGAGGAGGATCCCGGAGGGGCCATCATCGCCATGAAGGCCAAGATCCAGAGGGAGAACCTTTCCCCATCCAGGGGAGGCCATGGAGGAGGAAACACAAGGGGGAGAACCTCTACTCCTCTCTCTCGGTGGCACCGGAGTGCCATCGAGAGGGGAATCATCGTCGCCGTGATCGTCTTCATCAACATCACCATCCTCATCTCTTTTACGCGGTCCACTCTCCCGCACCCCGCTGTAATCCCTACTTGAACATGGTGCTTTATGCCACATATTATGATCTAATGATGTGTTGCCATCCTATGATGTGTTGCCATCCTATGATGTTTTGAGTAGATTTCCTTTGTCTATGGGTTGATTGATGATCTAGATTGGTATGAGTTGTATGTTTTATTTTGGTACTGTCCTATTGTGCCCACCGTGTCGCGCAAGCGTGAGGGATTTCCCCTGTAGGGTGTTGCAATACGTTCATGATTCGCTTATAGTGGGTTGCTTGAGTGACAAAAGCATAAACCCGAATAAGGGGATTGTTGAGTTTGGGATAAAGGGGACTTGATGCTTTAATGCTATGGTTGGGTTTTACCTTAATGATCTTTAGTAGTTACGGATGCTTGCTAGAGTTCCAATCATAAGTGCATATGATCCAAGAAGAGAAAGTATGTTAGCTTATGTCTCTCCCTCATATGAAATTGTAATGACGACTATCGGTCTTGTTAACAATTGCCTAAGACAATTCTGCACACGGATTCATCATTATTCCACACTCGCTATTTATAGTACTTAAGTAATATATTCTAACTTTATGATAACAACACCTACTTTTATATTTTAGCTTTCCGATATCATGCAAAGTTATCCTCTTCATACCCACAACGTAGTTTTATTTCTCGTTTCTAGTTGCAAGCAAACGTTCGGTGTATGTAGAGTCGTATCAGTGGCAGATAGGACTTGGGAGAATAATGATCTTACCTTTAGCTCCTTGTGGGTTCGACACTCCATACTTATCACTTCCACCTTTGGGAATTGCTTTGATGATTCCTTGCACTTGGGGATTATCAATAGGCCCCTCCCGACGGCCTGAGCATCGGTCCTTTCGAAGGATAGATACACCAAGGCGGCAAGCAGTACAGACGTGTGGGGGCATCTCTAGATGTTCTTCTTGACGATCGTTCTACCTATTTTCGGCACCCGCATGCAGCTCCCCCTTGGTCTTGGCATGTTAAATAGCCAGGTTGCTTATCACACTATTTGTACAAATACGCTTTGATGTATTAATCAAATTATAATGGAAACAGTTTGCGGCCCAACTTACGTGGCACTAGCTTACTACTTCATTTTATCATTCTTATCGATTGCACCCGTACACTTTGGTACGCTTTCATTCGCCAGGGGCATCATTGTGCCCCATACTACGACAACAATCTCCGAACACTTTTTACAGTATAGTTTGGCACCTTGAATTTTAGCATTATATGCATCAGCTCCGAATCATGTCTTTGGTCAATAGTTGGGCTGCCCGGCTCCTGTGCTTGCTACCTTATGTTCCATCCTATCGGCTAGGGTAGTAAAGGGAGAACTACTGCGATTGTGTTTCTGGTTTATCCGAGCAAACACATCAGTAGAGAAAGCTGAAAACTGACTGTCATGATACGGGAGAGCTGGTCAGCTATTCGGAGGTTACAAATCTTTTGCGATTTTTTCTGCATTATGCAACGAATCAGCCTCTACCCGATCAGGTGTCTACAGCACCCTAGTCCGGATTAAATACTAACTAGGGGCTGCGCCTACATTTCTATTGTCAAACTCCTATGGCTAAGTGAGAGTGCTAAAGTGTAACGTCCCAAAATTCTAAATTTTGGAATGTTATGTTAAATAGATAGATTTGATTGATTGTTTGATTGATTGACTGAAAGGGAGTGAATTTGAAACTTTTTGAAAGTTAAATGAGAGGGAATAAAAGGACTTTCCCAAACTTTCATTTTGCATTTATGGTCTCCATGAATTCAAATTCTTCTCATCATAAAACCCTGGAGAGAAGATGACATGACTTCTTCCATTTATTTAAATGACGAGGGTTTTTGAATGCATTTGAATTTCATTTGAAAATATTTCAAATTCAGAACTTTAAGAAACTCAATGATTTTCATGAGAGAAGATAAATTGACTTCTTCAAATTATATGAAATATGAGTTGGAAGTTAAAAGGATCAAATTCAAAGTCCTTTTGAAATTATTTTCAATTTGGAGTTATTTGGGTTTTATTCAAATTATTTTTCTCCAAAAATAAAATACATGGAAAATAGGGTAACATGATTCCCTACATCAGAAAAATTGGAGAGAAATAAATTTGAAACCATTTTGGTATTTTTAAAATGATTTTTATTGGATTTTATTAGAGCAGTAGCACTCTTTGCTTTATTTAGATTTTTGTGGATTTAATTTGGCATTATAAAAATGTCCAGGTTGTAGAAAATATTTTTCTACAAATTTTGGTACATTATATGCCTATATAATATTTTTGTTTATTTTGTTTTATTTATTTTAGTTTGTCTAGATAAATTTTTAAAAAAAGTTCCGACTGGGCCGGCCCAGCCAACCGGGCCAGGCTGCGGCCCAGCCTCGCGCCGTCCCCGAGCTAGCGACGGACTCCGTCCGCCGTACGCCACCGCGCCGCCATGGGAGCCGTCCCCGACCCGGGCTCTCCTCGTCGTCGTGCCCCCTCCCCCACGCCACCTTCCCCCTGGCCCCTTAAATAGCCGGGCCACGAGCCCCGGTCCCCCGACGCCGCCTCGCCGCCGCTCGCCTCCACGCACAGAGCCGCGGCCGCCGCGCCGTCGCCGCCGCACATCCCGCCGCCGCCACTGCCGCACTCCACCACCGCTGCCGCCGTACTCCGCCCGCGCCTCCACCTCGCCGCCCTCGCCCCTCGTCGCGAAGCCGCGCCGCCGCCGCGGAAAACCGCCGTCGCCATTGACCCGCGTGGACCGGTAAAACCGCCCGGTCCGATCCGGTTTTTCTTATTTTTTTGGTTTTTTTGTTAAACCCGATTTTATTTAGTTAACTTATGTAGCAAACGTTCACCAGTTAGGCCTCTGTAGTGAACGGTTTTCTTCGCTTATACCTCTGTAGCGAACATTCTTTCGATAGGATTTTTCTTTTTCTTTTAATTTCGGCCAGGGATCCTTGTGCAAATACTTTCTTTATAGTTCAGTCCTTGAACTTTAAACGATCATTACTTTTCGCTTGTTTATCCAAATCCAACGAAACCAACGCCCACTTATTCGTTATGATCCCCTCTATCCGGTAAAACAACTTGAACATGTTTTTGAAATTTTAAGATTTGAATTGTATCAGATTTAGATTCAAACTTCGTTTGATTATAACTTGAGTTTGTAACACTGTTTCAGTTGATTCTTTTTGCAAATCGAAGCTCTTGACCTAAACTTTCTGCTAAGGCCAAATTCACATAGTTTTGGTACTGTTAGAAATTGTTTTATGTTGCACGAGTTATTTGCTTGGTTTTGAAGTTTTCCGAATCGTTTTCTTCGATCTTTCTGATCTTTTGAGTGATTGCTTATGTGTGGTTACTATTGCTTGCTTACGATAGATTGACCGGAGTGTGACGAGTAGAACTATCAAGAGTTATGAGTGCGAATCGTCTTCATCAATATTGCATGCAACTTCACACTTTGATCATATCCCTTTCATACCCAGTTTTTATGCATTAGTTTCACCCTCAAACGTTGCATGGTTAGGAATTGACAACATGTGGGTATTGGGAAGTAGTTGATGAGGTAGGAACCTATTGCCCTGCATTCAAACCTTGGGAGTTACTTTTACGTTATGCTCATATTGCTACGCTATGCTCATAGACATGGATTGGTTGAGAGAATTCATGACAGATGTGAGAGTTATTATTTAATGGTTAACTTAAGGTGGCTACTCTAATACACATCTGGGTGGATTGGTTGGGACACCCTGGAGCACCCAATGGTTTCCCGGGCACCTGGAGAACCCAGTGCTTGCCCAAGGGGATCCCGGAGGACCCGTGTGATCACCCTATGGAATGCCACCCAGGCTCAAAGGGATCATAAGATTATTCATGCTAGAAACTTCCGTGTGCAGCCACAAGCTATTATGGGCTCTAGCATAGTTGAGTAAGTTGCGTGAAGCTCCTGAAGAGGTGGATCAGCAGGTAGAGGGATGTAGGTTGGTATGGTTTGCCCAGAGTAAGGAGTTAATGCTTCTGAAAGACTGTGTCTCGGTCATCCGTTTCTCAAACACCATGTAGTGCGAGAAATCCAACGGAGGAGATCGAGTCTTGTGGGGAAAAGTGTGCAAACCTCTACAGAGTGTACAAACTAATCATGGTTAGCTGTGTCCCCGGTTATGGACATCTTGAGTCTCTGGTATTTGGATTATCATATTGATCTCATCACATTACTTAAATAATTTGTTGGGTTATTGATGTTAATTTGGGATTGAGTTGGAGGAACCTTCTCAATATTTTCAACCAACCTTGTAGTATAATTTGTTGGGTTATTGATGTTAATTTGGGATTGAGTCGGGGGCCTCCAGCAGCGAGCGGGGAAGCAGGAGGTGGCCGGCGTGTGCTCGTGCGCGGCGAGCACGCGCTCGGCGTCCTTCTGGCGCGGTGGAGACGACGACTGGCAGCGCCAGTCAGCTGGGCCGGCCTGTTGGGCCACTGGGCTGCCAGGCTGCAGGTAAGGTCCAGGTAGGCGTTTTCCTTTATTTGTTTTCTTTTCTATTTTTCTGACATTTGTTTTGATTTGATAAAAATACCAAATCATTTTATTTAATTCTGACAATTTTTGCAGGGGCCTAAGGGATTATTCCAAAACCCCTCACCAAAATTCAGAATTATTGGACAATATTTCATATATATAAAAATATTTATCCATGCAAATAATTACTGGATTAACTCCAATTGTCCAAAATAAATATTTATGAGTTCCTTAAAATATTGGTTTGATTTTTACCTCTGACCAATATTTTCAGAGAGTAACATGAACATTTTCTTGGACCTTTTTGGAGAAATTTTTATCTGGATTATTTCCAGAAATGATTCTGAGGATTTCACAAATCCCCATTTCAAATTTAAATGGAATTAAACATGATGCACAAATGGCTAGCTGGTCTAGGACATACCAGAACTAGGGATGTGACAGTAAGTTGCGTGAAGCTCCTGAAGAGGTGGATCAGCAGGTAGAGGGATGTAGGTTGGTATGGTCTGCCCAGAGTAAGGAGTTAATGCTTCTGAAAGAATGTGTCTCGGTCATCCGTTTCTCAAACACCATGTAGTGCGAGAAATCCAACGGAGGAGATCGAGTCTTGTGGGGAAAAGTGCGCAAACCTCTACAGAGTGTACAAACTAATCATGGTTAGCCGTGTCCCCGGTTATGGACATCTTGAGTCTCTGGTATTTGGATTATCATATTGATCTCATCACGTTACTTAAATAATTTGTTGGGTTATTGATGTTAATTTGCGATTGAGTTGGAGGAACCTTCTCAATATTTTCAACCAACTTTGTAGTATAAATTTTATTCCTTTGCAGTAGGGAAAAATTGGCTTTTCGCAAAAACATTATAACCATAGAGCTTTTCCACCAGCCAAATATGCATGTAGTGATAGCTATTATTCATCATTATCCTCTGGTGTGAATTTGCCAGTACATTCAATGTACTGACCCTTTGTGGCTGCAACGTCTCATGTTGCAGGATCTTACGACGAGTAAGTGATACGTTAGGGTTACAATTTCTACACTCAACTTTGCCGTTGGTGTTGATGGGAATCCACAACCTTGTTGTTACTTCCGCTATTTGGATTGAGGTAATAGTATTTATGTTATTTAATACATGTGATTTACCTATGTTATAAATCCTCGAGTATTGTGTGTGTCAGCATACCGATCCAGGGATGACACTTAAGCACAGAGACTTGACCGTCTGAGGTCGGGTTGCTAGAAGATGGTATCAGAGCACATGTTGAATGTAGGACGTGACCCTAGAAATTGGCAAGCCCATAGGAAAGATTTTTCTCTACAACTTCATTTTTCAAAAGATCTGTTACCTCTCTTCTCTTCTGAGCTTATTCAAATATTCTGTTTTTTAGTGAGACCATACCCCTTTACCCTTTTGACCACACGAAGATTCAGCTGATGGGATCACTCCAAGAAGTACAAGATATCGGACCACTAATGCCACTTTGGAATGAAGAGGATTTTACCGTGCATTATAATAATGGAAACTATAATGGTTGTGGACTCCGAAGACCAGGATAATTTGAAGGTTGTGTAGAGTTTCCAGATTGGTATGACCTAGGAAGGCTACCCCTATGGAACTTATCAGACTATTGAAGTTGTCACTACCCGAGATCAAGGTGTAATAGAGAAAAACCGGAGCATGGAGCATTAGAACTCAAAGTTTTGTCAAGAAACCCTAAGGCAAGAGATATCAACTATGGAATGATAGCTCATGGAAATGGCAAGAACAGAAACACGGCTACCCATGATTTTAACGCCCGCTTATGCTATTGCCGCCGTGCAAAGTTAAGCATGCATTTCTTTGGAAGGATTGGATGACAAGAAGGCTGATGAAGCACCTATCAGCAAGACGAAGTTTTAACCTTAGCTGGTGTATCGCCAGGATTTGGAGTGTCACATCAAGAAGTTAAGATGGACCTTCGGGAAGCCGAATTTTGACAAAGAAGTATTTTGTGAAGAACTTAGGACCCAGAAGCTAAAAGTAGCCAAGATGGTGGAGCAAAACCTCAAGACATCGGAGATTCGTCAGGAACTTAAGGACAGTAGGGTCATGGTTGATGCCAAGGATGTTGAAACCTAGAAGTTAGGAATGCAGCTCCAGAATACTAAAGGACGTCACGAGAGATTTTGTGTCAATAGAGATGATCTGGCAAAAGAACTTGAGAAAGACAAGCACGATCGGAAGAAGCCATTGGAGACATGAACAAGACTAGAAGAGTTTGTCGATCTTGAAGATTTGTTGACCTTTAGTAGACCAAACCCCTGTTATATACCTATGTTAGATGCGACGTTTGTGAGCTGTCATTTGTTTGATGTTTTCCCGACAGCCACAAAATAAAAATCTGTCTTTTCAAAACTATTGTTTGTATTGTGTGTATCCCTCTCTATCTCTTTTATCTCACCCCAAACCCATGGACCCAATAGAGGATGAATGAAGATGATCTTGTATTTTCTGGACCGATGAGTCAATTGGAGACAGATCGATGGATCCAGAACATGGAAGGTCATATGGAGTATAACACGATAGCCGGAAAGGATATGGCCCAGCATGCTCTTCAGTGCTTTGTAAGAGTTGCTTCTACTTGGTGGAGGATGTACCAAACCATCAATGGATGGCAAAGAGTAACCACTTGGGAAGAATTTAAGTTGACTCTGCAAAGATCTTGTCTTGTGTCCCAGAAGTTGAGGCCTTATGGAAATGATATGAAGAAACCTTGTGCCTACAAGTTTTGTGGAGAAATAGGATACAACCATAAAGGAAACAAGGATGAATACCCTCATAAGCGGAGGATTACCAAAGGAGTTAGCCGAGGATCTTAGGTAATTTCGGTTGGAGATTGTTCGCAAAGGTTTTGTTGAAGCAATGGAAGTTCAGTCTACATTGTTGGGAAAGATCCATGAAGCTCAGAAGGATGACAAAGAGATTGCTGAGGTAAAAGAGAGGAAAGGCCAAAGGTTTTCGTAAGGATGAGCACGACACCTTATGGTTCGAGGACCATGTATATGTGCCCAATAATGCAAAGATCAGGAAGAAAATACTTTAGGAGGCTCATGACTCACCATACTCGATTCGCCCTAGAAACACCAAGATGTATTTGGATTTGAAGGAGCGTTTCTGGTGGATTGGTATGAAGAAGGATATTGCGGAATATGTAGTCGTAGGTGATCTATGCCAGAGAGAGTAAAAGCAGAGCATTAGAAGCCAGCAGGATTACTACAGCCTATGCCGATACCCAAATGGAAGTGGGATAAACTTGGCATGGATTTCATTACCGGATTTCCCAGAACCCAATCGGGATATGATTCTGGGTAGTAGTTGATTCGCTTGACCAAAGTGTCTCACTTTATCCCAGTGAAAACCACCTATACAAGTGCGAAGTTGACCAAGATATATTTGACCTGGATCGTATGTTTGCATAGAGTTCCGAGGACCATTGTATCAGATAAAGGACACACAGTTTACCTCAAAATTTTGGAATCAGCTGCACCAAACTTTGGGTACTAGGCTAGAGTTCAGTATAGCCTTCCATCCGCAGACAGATGGATAGACCGAGAGAGTCAATCAGATTCTGGAGGACATGTTGAGAGCGTGCGCGCTAGATTATGGATCTAGTAGGGATGATCATCTACCTTACGTGGAGTTGTCCTACAACAACAGTTACCAAGCCAGTTTGAAGATAGCCCTTTTGAAGCTTTGTATGGGAGAAGGAGCCAGACACCGTTGATATGGGATGAAGTTGGAGACCGTCAGTTGTTTGGACCAAATGTGATCAAGGAGTCAGAAGAGAATGTTAAAGTTGATTCGAGATAGACTGAAGGTAGCTCAGTCCGGGCAGAAGAGTTATGCACACTCAAAAACCCAAGGAGGTAGTCTATGAAATTGGAGACAGAACATGTCTTCGTGTGTCCCCTCTGCGAGGAGTTAAACGATTTGTAGTTAAGGGAAAGTTAGCCCCGAGATTTGTGGGACCATACCAAGTTTTAGAGCGTATGGGAGAAGTGGTCAACAAGTTGGAGTCACCCGAAGGACTGTCAAGAGTTCATGATGTGTTTCACGTTTCCCAGTTGAAGAAGTGCCATGCAGAGATGGCCAATATTCCCCTGTAAGGACGCTTTACCCTGGAAAAGATAATGATATACCACGGAGTGGATTTCAGACAAAATAAGTATGAGTTTTGTCTCGATATGTGGGATACCCCATGAGTATGAAGGGATGAAGTACTATTGGATATACAGGAGATTGAATGTTGGTAGTATGGAGCAATAGTAAACCCGTGATGAGTCTGAGTAATCACATCTTAGTTTGGAACCAATAGAAGGAAGAAAGACAATACAATTGGATGGATTTTAAGTATGCTAGGAAGCTGGATGTTCGAATAATGATCAGTTGCCCCGATGATGAGTTCAAGGTTTGCAAGTCGTGAGATGGGCCATAACCCATAGGCTCTAGGACCTGCCAAGAAGCAAGCACACTCTTGCTGAAGGAAAAACCCTTGAAGAAGTTACGATTTTATCAACAGACGATCTTATAGGAGTTTACGCAAAACCCGAGAGTTGTGAAGAAACGATAGATGTTTGTTTGGCTTGCAGAATCAATGGATTTATCCGAACTTGGTTCGTCGACAATAGAAATTCTGCAATGCTTGAGAGGATGACCGAGTGTTAGAATGCGAGATTCGCTAAACTGTATACAAGGTAATGATTTAGGTGCGGGATGGATTGATCACCATACCGACTTACTCTTATTGTTCGCCTTGCTATATGGGATGGTAAATCTGAGTGACTTACCTATAGTAGAGAGACGACGATCAAAACCTTGTTTAAACCTTAGAATGGTATAGGTAGTTTTCCCTTGTACAAGGCAGTTTTTGCCAACTGTAGGTTATACGGTGAGGATCAACCCAGACCCATTTCCTGCAGGAGAAGCCATAAATTGTTGACCACCATGAGATATCGAAAGCTGTTTAGTATTGGCGCCAGACCCGTCAGCTAAGAAGAACCAGTCTCGGAATGATCTTACCAAGATGAGAGGACAGAAGAATCATGGTAAAGGTTATGTCACTACCGGAAGAGCCCAAAGAAGGAATTTTCCCGAGAATTTGAGAAGACCGCCCCCGTCAAGAATAAGGATGGAGTATATGAGTATTGATGGGACCGTAACAATGTTTCTAAGGGTGGTAGCACCCCAGACGCCGGTGATGATCGATGGATTCTGAGAAGACCCCCGAACCTAACCTATTTCTTTCTAGGCTCTCCGAATCTCGAGGACGAGATTCATTTTAAGGGTGGCAGGTTTGTAACGTCCCAAAATTCTAAATTTTGGAATGTTATGTTAAATAGATAGATTTGATTGATTGTTTGATTGATTGACTGAAAGGGAGTGAATTCGAAACTTTTTGAAAGTTAAATGAGAGGGAATAAAAGGACTTTCCCAAACTTCCATTTTGCATTTATGGTCTCCATGAATTCAAATTCTTCCCATCACAAAACCCTGGAGAGAAGATGACATGACTTCTTCCATTTATTTAAATGACGAGGGTTTTTGAAAGCATTTGAATTTCATTTGAAAATATTTCAAATTCAGAACTTTAAGCAACTCAATGATTTTCATGAGAGAAGATAAAATGACTTCTTCAAAATATATGAAATATGAGTTGGAAGTTAAAAGGATCAAATTCAAAGTCCTTTTAAAAATATTTTTAATTTGGAGTTATTTGGGTTTTATTCAAATTATTTTGCTCCAAAAATAAAATACATGGAAAATAGGGTAACATGATTCCCTACATCAGAAAAATTGGAGAGAAATAAATTTGAAACCATTTTGGTATTTTTAAAATGATTTTTATTGGATTTTATTAGAGCAATAGCACTCTTTGCTTTATTTAGATTTTTGTGGATTTAATTTGGCATTATAAAAATGTCCGGGTTGTAGAAAATCTTTTTCTACAAATTTTAGTATATTATATGCCTATATAATATTTTTATTTAGTTTGTTTTATTTATTTTAGTTTGTCTAGATAAATGTTAAAAAAAGTTCTGACTGGGCCGGCCCAGCCAACCGGGCCAGGCCGCGGCCCAGCCTCGCATCGTCCCCGAGCTAGCGACAGACTCCGTCCGCCGTACGCCGCCGCGCCGCCATGGGAGCCTTCCCCGACCCGGGCTCTCCTCACCGTCGTGCCCCCTCCCCCACGCCACCTTCCCCCTGGCCCCTTAAATAGCCGGGCCCTGAGCCCCGGGCCCCCGACGCCGCCTCGCTGCCGCTCGCCTCCATGCGCAGAGCCGCCGCCGCCGCGCCCTCGCCGCCGCAGATCCTACCACCGTCACTACGCACTCCACCACCGCCACCGCCGCACTCCGCTCGCGCCTCCACCTCGCGCGCCATCGCTGCCACCTCGCCGCCCTCGCACCTCATCGCGAAGCCGCGGAAAACCGCCGTTGCCGTTGACATGCGTGGACCGGTAAAACCGCCCGGTCCGATCCGGTTTTTCTTAGTTTTCGGTTTTTTTGTTAAACCTGATTTTATTTAGATAACTTATTTAGCAAACGTTCACCAGTTAGGCCTCTTATACCTCTGTAGCGAACGTTCGTTCGATAGGATTTTTCTTTTTCTTTTAATTTCGGCCAGGGATCCTTCTACAAATACTTTCTTTATAGTTTAGTCCCTAAACTTCAAATGATCATTACTTTTCGCTCGTTTATCCAAATCCAACGAAACCAATGTCCACTTCTTCGCTATGATCCCCTCTATCCGGTAAAACAACTTAAACATGTTTTGAAATTTTAAAATTTGAATTATATCAGATTTAGATTCAAACTTCGTTTGATCATAACTTGAGTTTATAACTCTGTGTGAGTTGATTCTTTTTGCAAATCGAAGCTCTTGACCTAAACTTTCTGATAAGGCCAAATTCACATAGTTTTGGTACTGTTAGAAATTGTTTTATGTTGCAAGAGTTATTTGCTTGGTTTTGAAGTTTTCCGAATCGTTTTCTTCAATCTTTCTGATCTTTTGAGTGATTGCTTATGTGTGGTTACTATGGCTTGCTTACGATAGATTGACCGAAGTGTGACGAGTAGAACTATCAAGAGTTATGAGTGCGAATCATCTTCATCAACATTGCAGGCAAGTTCACACTTTGATCATATCCCTTTCATACCCAGTTTTTATGCATTAGTTTCACCCTCAAACATTGCATGGTTAGGAATTGACAACATGTGGGTATTGGGAAGTAGTTGATGAGGTAGGAACCTATTGCCCTGCATTCAAACCTTGGGAGTTACTTTTACGTTATGCTCATATTGCTACGCTATGCTCGTAGACGTGGATTGGTTTGAGAGAATTCATGACAGATGTGAGAGTTATTATTTAATGGTTAACTTAAGGTGGCTACTCTAATACACATCTGGGTGGATTGGTTGGGGCACCCTGGAGCACCCAATGGTTTGCCCGGGCACCTAGAGAACCCAGTGCTTGCCCAAGGGGATCCCAGAGGACCCGTGTGATCACCCTATTGAATGCCACCCAGGCTCAAAGGGATCATAAGATTATTCATGCTAGAAACTTCCGTGTGCAGCCACAAGCTATTATGGGCTCTAGCATAGTTGAGTAAGTGTCGGAACCCCGATTCTAAGTCACACCGATCTAGCATGTAACACCTCATATCACTTTGAGGCCTCACGCACGGTATCCCCACGGGTGTCGCCTTACCATGGCCCGGGACCGTTTGCGCCTTTTGGCTCACGTATATGATAGTGTCGCTAGCATCCATATGACAGAGAACCCGGGCCGACATGGCTAGTCGTGAACCCAAAGAGGCACAGACCTATGGAGACAGGCATACATCAATCACATCGAGCATGTCGGTCAATAGCGTATGAATCCGGGCTGTAGCACTGGGCTAACAGGACTCCGGAAGTCACCGCGTGACATTTCCCCGAAGGGACAGACATAGGAACGAAGTGGAACACATGCTGGCCATTCAAGTGTTCTAAGCAGTAGTGCTGGGCTAGCAGGACTCCGGTGAACCGGGCTGTAGCGGACTACTATGGCTCAAGGAAGCACTAGACTACATTTCCCCATAAGAGAGGCTGGCAAGGATAAACAACTAGGTTGTCGGATCCCACACATAGCAATACACGTCACACGTACGCATAACATGCAAGTATGTGCTGTACAACATGGCATCACAACATAACGCAACTCATATTGATAAAGGTCCAGAAGAGCCACATGGCATAAATACAAACAGGGGTCACATGACCCATCATTCAGAGCATACAAGCAACGAAAGCATTACATGTCTGAGTACAGACAACTACAAAAGAAAAAGGCCGAGAACCCTGACTATGTACAAGTCCCTCCAAGGTACAAGATCGTAGCTGAGGTAACAAGCTACTCGTCGAAGTCCAAGCGGTACTATTAGTGAGACAGATGTCTCATCTGCAAAACATAAATAAAGCAAACGTGAGTACAAAGGTATTGTGGGGTTTAGTTGCAGCAAGCCAGCTTTGACTCAGTGACTATCCTGTTCTACGACAATGAGAAACTTCTTTGAGGTGAGGAAGCGCACACGAGTCCACTAATCACCACATCAATACACTACTATGGATTCATCCCCGTCTCCTTACGAGAAGGCCATCCATAGCACTCACACTTGTCTTGAGCACTTTAGAGTATCCACTTCAAGTTGTCTATGTACCACGTAAGCATCCAAGAAGTCCATAACCGAGGACACGGCTATTCGAATAGATCATGATAACCCTGCAGGGGTGTACTTCTTCACACATGCTCTCACCACTTATCACCATATACACTTCATGTATCTCGGCAACCTTCAAGCGGAAGCCTGGTGAGGGTGTCGGCCACGACCTAACTAACCACACAAGACTCTAATCCAGGTTTATCGCCTATTCGGGTTCCATCCGCAAGGAGATCCGGCCGGGGTTTCGCTCACGGCCCCAAACGATGTGTACAGGGTTCCCGAGCCCACCATCCGGGTGCCACTCGGTACACCGGGCCACGTGTGCCTAATCTGTCCCAAGTCCACCCTGTCGGGTGCCACTCGGTAGAAAAATAGCACTACCTATAAACACCAGAAACTATTTGCAACTCCTGGACAGAGATCAAGTTGGCTAATAAGTCGAGAGGGGTCGAGTTACCGGAACCCAATATGTGGTAGTAGCTAGTCCTTGGACAACATACACAGAACTCAGTTCTTAGGGACGGTTCTAGTGAGACAACCCACCATGTACTCCTACATGGCCTCTCACCGCTACCTTTACCAAATCGTATTCACACGCTTAACTCTCAGCACCAGAACATACCATAACACTCCAATTCATTCCCGATGAATCAGACCTGACATACTCTAAGCAATAGCAGGCATGGCATGGCAAGAACACAACATGGCTCAAGCAACTCCTACACATGCTAGTGGGTTTTAACTATTTACTATGGCAATGACAGGTCATGCAGAGGAATGGGTTCAACTACCGCAACATAAAGTAGCAGTTGAATCGTTGTTGTTCTAATGCAATAAATAAGAGCAGGAGCGAGAGAGTAGGATTGTATCGGAATGAACAAGGGGGGGTTGCTTGCCTGGTAGATCAACAGGGGGGCACTGCTCCACTGATAGGTACTCTCGAACACTTTCCGGAGCAGGACCTATCGAGAAGGAACAGTGACGGAAATCAAACACAAGCATATGCAACGATATGATGCATGAACATGGCATGAATATGTGATATTGTTTGAGTTAAAGCATCTAGCAATTATTTGGTTGATGTCCATTTGAGCCAAGGGTTCAAATACAACTCCGAAGTAAGCTCTTAAAAATGCCATTCATGTGTTTTCATATGTACAGCATGTATAGGTTGGTTTGTCATGCATGAAAATGGTACAGATGGATAGATTGAATTTTTCTGATCATTTTTCTTATATAAATTATTTCAATCTGAGCTACGGTTGAATTTCTATGAATTTTTGAAGTTTAGAACATTTTCTGGAATTTCCTGATTTATTTTAATACTAGAAAATGATAACTACGTCAGCATGACGTCATCACTACGTCAGCGAGTCAACGTGGCTGTCCAGGTCAAATCTGACGTGTGGGGGCCACATGTCAGTGCCATAGTTAATTAAAAGAGTTAATTAATTTTTAAACTAATCCTAAACTAAATTTAGCAGAGCCGGGCCCCACATGTCATTGACCCTGGGTGGTCAAACACCAGATCAACTTGGGGGGGGGGGGGGGTTAGACCCGGTCAACCCCACCGGCGTTTAGCCGCCGGAGAGGCCGAACGCGGCGGAGGGCTGCGGAATTCCTCCTCCGGCGACCAAATGGCCGACGGAGGGCATCTGCGGGACGCGGGCACTCGTCCGTGTCGATTTGTGGCAGCGGTTGGGCCTGGGATGGCCGGAGTCATCACCGGCGTTAACCTTGGCGGTCGCCGGAGCTCGGGTGAGCTCGGGGCCGACGCTACGGTGGGTAGGGTGGCTCGTGCGGGGCACCTACGTGCTCTACGCGGCGCGGGGAGGGAGCTGAGCACGACGGCCGGACTGTTGGGTGGCCGGAGACACGTCGGCGGCGAGTGAGGCGGCGGCTGGAACTCGGCTTAGCACGGGCGAGGTGCTACGCTTGGCTGACGAGTGAGCTAAGCAGCGGGGCGGACTCCTGGGAGCTCCAGGAGCACGCTGGTGCCACTGCACCGAGCGGAGACGCTCAGGAGCGAGGACCTCATCGGTCATGGCAGACGGCGGCGCTCGGGACACGCGGGGCAGTGGCTAGCGCGCAAATTATGGCACGGGGGTGAGGGGAAAGACGGAGGAGCTCACTGGGATCCGTAGGGATGGTTAGCGGGCTCGGGGATGCACCGGGGCGAGCGCAGCGGCAAGGGGGATCTCCGGCGGCCGGCGACGAAGATGATGAAGATGACGATGATGCAGGGCCTCCGGCGAGGCGCGGCTCGATGGAGAGGAAGACGGAGTCGAGGCAAAGCTCGTGGGCACGTCGAAGAAGCGAGGGGGAGGCGGTGGCTGCGGCAGCAGCAAGCGGCGGTGGTGGGCGCGCTCGGGCAAACGGGAGAGGGAGCACCAGGGGGGAGGAGAGAGCTCGAGGGAGTGAGAGAGGGCCGAGGGGGGTGCGTGGCGTCGTCGGGGGCCTCCAGCAGCGAGCGGGGAAGCAGGATGTGGCCGGCGTGTGCTCGTGCGCGGCGAGCACGCGCTCGGCGTCCTTCTGGCGCGGTGGAGACGACGACTGGTAGCGCCAGTCAGCTGGGCCGGCCTGTTGGGCCACTGGGCTGCCAGGCTGCAGGTAAGGTCCAAGTAGGCATTTTCCTTTATTTGTTTTCTTTTCTATTTTTCTGACATTTGTTTTGATTTGATAAAAATACCAAATCATTTTATTTAATTCTGACAATTTTTGCAGGGGCCTAAGGGATTATTCCAAAACCCCTCACCAAAATTCAGAATTATTGGACAATATTTCATATATATAAAAATATTTATCCATGCAAATAATTACTAGATTAACTCCAATTGTCCAAAATAAATATTTATGAGTTCCTTAAAATATTGGTTTGATTTTTACCTCTGACCAATATTTTCAGAGAGTAACATGAACATTTTCTTGGACCTTTTTGGAGAAATTTTTATCTGGATTATTTCCAGAAATGATTCTGAGGGTTTCACAAATCCCCATTTCAAATTTAAATGGAATTAAACATGATGCACAAATGGCTAGCTGGTCTAGGACATACCAGAACTAGGGATGTGACAGTAAGTTGCGTGAAGCTCCTGAAGAGGTGGATCAGCAGGTAGAGGGATGTAGGTTGGTATGGTCTGCCTAGAGTAAGGAGTTAATGCTTCTGAAAGACTGTGTCTCGGTCATCCGTTTCTCAAACACCATGTAGTGCGAGAAATCCAACGGAGGAGATCGAGTCTTGTGGGGAAAAGTGCGCAAACCTCTACAGAGTGTACAAACTAATCATGGTTAGCCGTGTCCCCGGTTATGGACATCTTGAGTCTCTGGTATTTGGATTATCATATTGATCTCATCATGTTACTTAAATAATTTGTTGGGTTATTGATGTTAATTTGGGATTGAGTTGGAGGAACCTTCTCAATATTTTCAACCAACTTTGTAGTATAAATTTTATTCCTTTGCAGTAGGGAAAAATTGGCTTTTCGCAAAAACATTATAACCATAGAGCTTTTCCACCAGCCAAATATGCATGTAGTGATAGCTATTATTCATCATTATCCTCTGGTGTGAATTTGCCAGTACATTCAATGTACTGACCCTTTGTGGCTGCAACGTCTCATGTTGCAGGATCTTACGACGAGTAAGTGATACGTTAGGGTTATGATTTCTACACTCAACTTTGCCGTTGGTGTTGATGGGAATCGACAACCTTGTTGTTACTTCCGCTATTTGGATTGAGGTAATAGTATTTACGTTATTTAATACATGTGATTTACCTCTGTTATAAATCCTCGAGTACTGTGTTTGTCAGCATACCGATCCAGAGATGACACTTAAGCACAGAGACTTGACCGTCTGAGGTCGGGTCGCTACATAAAGCCACATAGTCCGATTGCCTGGTTCATTGCACTAAACACCTCCTTCAAGGACCAAACTATTGGATCAAGAGTGTTTAGATTTATCCCGAACACCCCCGTACTACCTACGTGGGGGCTGAAGCCGACGACTGGCCAACTCTCATATTTAATAAAACGGTCGCACATGAGGCAAAATTTTCAAACAACAAACATTATATTACATAAAGTCTTTGTTTTACAATACAGGAAGGGATAACATGAATGACTTCATTAAAAGATAATGTCTTTTGAACATTGGCCCTCTACAATGCGGGATCCCTTCAGGACATCCTCAAAATACCGGTCGGGCATGCGGTTCTCCTTGCCCGCGGGCGGTCCTTCGGTGGCGAGCTTGACGACGTCCATCTTCGCCCACTGCACCTTGACACGGGCGAAGGCCATCCACGCACCTTCAATGCAGACCGATCGCTTGATGGCGTCAAGTCGAGGGTAGGCATTGACCAGCCGCTTCACAAGCCCGAGGTAGCTGCTGGTATGGCTTCGACAAGCTACAGACGGATTATCAAATCCTTCATGGCCAGTTTGGCCACCCTATGCAGTTCGGTCAGCCATTTCAGCTGATCGCTAAGGGACACCGGCTGCTCTAGCACAAGGTATTGCGACCAGAACAGCTTCTCCGTCGAGCTCCCCTCTCTGGCTCGAAAGAATTCTGCAGCATCGGCAGCACTGCACGGCAGATCCGCAAACGCGCTTGGAGAACTCCAAATCTGGGTCAGTAAGAGGAATGTTTTCTTCACATACTTTCTCTGCATAATAAAGGCCTTAACCGCCGCGATTTTTCTGGCCTCCTGGATTTCCTGGAGGGCGCCTTGGGCATCAACTCGGGCATCGTGTGCGCTTTGGCGAGCCTTGGCAAGTTCGGACTCTTGATCCGCAACATTGCGCTCCAAGGACTTACATTTCTTCAGGGCATCCTGGAGCTCCTGCTGGACCTCACCAACCCTGGCCTCGTGTTTCTCGCGAGCGGCTTGTTCCTTCGCTGCTCTCTCCTGGGCTTTGGCCAGCGCCTTCTTGAGGGTCTCCACCTCGGTCGCCGCTCCTGCAAAATATCATAGCACTATGGTCAACACAAATCATTCATAATTCCTGAACCTAAACAAGGTCATTGCATACCTTGATGGTCCTCCAGTTGTTTCATCACACGGCCAAGCTCCTCCTCGGTCCGCTCCAGACTCTGCTTTAGTCCGGAGACCTCAGCAGCATGAGAGGTCCCAACCAGCAAAGACACCTGTTTATTCACATACACACGTATGGTTAGTCTCCTGCGAAAATTACTTGATCCTCTGTCCGGCTTTTCATTTCGAACACCGGACAGTGTATCAGGGGCCACCGTCTATACTACGGCATTCCTTTTGCATAAATTGCGTTTCATACCTCAAAAGCCTTTCAGAAGGCTTGTGCAGGCTTCGGTCAGCCCGCTCTTCGCAGACCGAATCCTCTCAGCCACCGTACCCATGAGGGTACGGTGTTCCTCAACAATGGAAGCGCTTCGCAGCGCTTCCAGTAGAGTATCTGGTGCCTCTGGATGGACCAAGGTCACTGGTGGAATGGTGCACCTCCTTCTTTCGAAGGAGGCTTCTTGTCGGATTCCGGAGCCGTATAGGTCTCTGAAATTGTATTCGTCCAGGGGCCGGATTGGATATGGCCCCCATCGCCAGTCTCCATGGGGATTTGCTCCCCCATGTGTCCGGCGGCCGAGGGTTCACCCTCTGGCACCACCTTGACGGCCTCCCGCATCTCTCCCTGGCCTGGGGAGGTCCTTCGGGACAACACCTCGGTGTTTTCCATGGCCTTGGGAGAAGAGGCCGTCGAAAGGGACCCACTATCCATCACCTTTGGATCCAGCGAATTCGCTGAAGATGAGGGTCGCTCGAGGTCGGAACGAGCTGGACTATAGCACATGATTCAACATGTTAAAACCATGAAGTAAAGGAGCTAGATATGTGCGCGCGTCTTTGAGTACTCACGATTCGGCCAGGGGCTTGTCCCTGGGGCGCCACTCGGAGCTGCTGTCGATGTCCCACGCAGAGTTGTCCGTGAGGGAAATATTCCCCTTCTTGGATGCCTCTGCCTCCAGATGCATGGAGGCCGCCCTTTTCTTCCTCCCCCCTCCGAGGGAGAATTGCTCTCCTCCTCCTCGTCGTCATCCTCGATGTGGGAGGAATGGGTCTCAGCGTCTTCGGACATCACGTCCGAAGTGCCCTTACGGCGGAGACCACTCCTGGTCTCCTTGGCCTTCTTCTCCGGTGCTTGGTAGGGCATCAGAACCAACATCTTCGTCAGAAGAGGGATTGCTGGGTTTTCAGGCAGCGGAGCCGAACACTGGATCCGCTCCGCCTTCTTTGTCCAGCCCTGAAAAAATAAATGGGGAAGCTTAGACGTCTTCCTTGAGTATGCCAGTAAAGGATACACCTTGAAATACGGAAAACTTACCGCACTGTAGGGATGGGCCAGGTCGTGCCCGCGGTCCTCCATCGTCGCCGGCCACGTCTGGTTGGCCTTAAAGAGCACCCTACAGATGTTTTCGTGCGTAGTGCCGAAGAACTATTGTAAGGTCTGGTGCTTGGCCGGATCGAACTCCCACAAATGGCAAGTCCGGCTTTGGCACGGAAGGATCCAGCAAGCAAGCATCACCTGGATCACATTGACAAGCTTGACGTTCTTGTCCACCATGCTCCTGATGTGCGTATTAAGCGATGTCAGCTCGTCCGACGAAGACCATTCCAGGCCCTTCTCTAGCCAGGAGGTGAGCCACATCAGGGCGCCGGGCTGGAATTCAGGAGCCGTGGCCCAGGTGGCGTCGTGAGGCTCTATGACGTAGAACCATTGCTGTTGCCACCCTTTGACGTTCTCCACAAAGGTACCTTTGGGCCATGTGACATTGGGCAGCTTGCTCACCATGGCGGCTCCGCACTCTGCGTGTTGACCGCCCACCACCTTCGGCTTCACATTGAAGATCTTTAACCACAATCCGAAGTGGGGTGGGATGCGGAGGAAGGCCTCACACACGACAATGAATGACTAGATGTTGAGGAAGGAATTGGGGTCCAGATCGTGGAAATCCAACCTGTAGTAGAACATGAGTCCACAAACGAATGAGTGGATAAGGAATCCCAATCCATGGACGAAGTGGGGGATGAATACCACCCTCTCATGGGGCTCCGGGGTGGGGATGAGCTGCCCCGTTGCTGGAAGCCAGTGGGCGATTTCCTTGGCCAAGTACCCAACCTCCCGGAGCTTGGTGATGTCCTTCTCCTTGATGGAGGAAAGCATCCACTTGCCTTGCGCTCCAGATCCGGACATGGCTGGAGTGCTTTTTTGAGGTGGAAAGGATGGAAGCTAGGGTGCTGGAGCTCGAGAATGGATGTGCAGAGAGAAGGAAGGCGTGGGTGAAAGAGGTGAATCCTTATCCCTTTATAAAGGCAGTGAATATCAAGCGCCTCCCCACTCGCCTTAAAACTCTCCTATTCCCCAAGGGTCATGCAGGCGGCATGGTGGGATTACCCATGCCCGTATTGATGAGAATCCCGCAATAAGGGGACATGATCTCTGCTTTGACAAGACGTGCCAATAAAGCCGCATCTTGAAACATGGAGCAGGAGGCTAAAAAACGGTTCAAAATAATGACCGTACAGTGACGTGATGTCACGCTACAAAAGTTGTCAGTGGATTGTATTCGTAAAATACTATACTCTCTGCGTGTGTGTATGTGGTACTCGTTTTGTAGAGCCAGACATGTTTTCTGTGTTTGAAAGTTGTTTTGGAGTATTCGGAGGAGGAACCCGCCTTGCAATGCCGACGTCAATCTGTGCACTGGACACATAGTCATTGAATCCTGGTTCAGGGGCTACTGAGGGAGTCCTGGATTAAGGGGTCCTCGGGCGTCCGGGCTATGTAACATGGGTCGGACTGATGGGCTATGAAGATACAAGACAGAAGAATTCCTCCCATGTCCGGATGGGACTCTCCTTTGCGTGGATGGCAAGCTTGGCGTCCGGATATGTAGATTCCTTCCTTTGTAAACCGACTCTGTACAACCCTACGCCCCTCCCGTGTCTATATAAACCGGAGGGTTTAGTCCATAGAAAAAAGATCATAATCACACAGGCTAGGCTTCTAGGGTTTAGCCACAACGATCTCATGGTAGATCAACTCTTGTAATCCTCATATTCATCAATATCAATCAAGCAGGACGTAGGGTATTACCTCCATCAAGAGGTCCTAAACTTGGGTAAACATCGTGTCCCTTGTCTCCTATTACCATCGATCCTAGACACACAGTTTGGGAGCCCCTACCCGAGATCCGCCGGTTTTGACACCGACAGCAACCCAATGAATAAATTTTATTTTTGCTTTTTGCTTTCTATTCTTGAGTGTTAACACAATTACGCTACTGTTATGATTGTGTTTTTTTTATGTTTTAATTAGTGTTTGTGCCAAGTAAAGCCTTTAGGATCTTCTTGGGTGATAGTTGTTTGATCTTGCTGGAAAAAAGAAACTTTTACTCTCACGAAATTAATTTTCATTTTTTTACCATAGAGCGATAAAATACCCATTCCACTTGCAGTAGATCAATATACAAATTTCTGAGGCCATCCTAATTTTTCAGAATTTTTGGAGTTACAGAAGTATTCGAAATAGTCAGATTGCTACAGACTATTCTGTTTTGACAGATTCTATTTTCTTTGTGTTGTGTGCTTATTTTGATGGCTCTATGGTTTTCTTTGATGAGTTTTTGCCATAGAAAAGTTGGAATACAGTAGATATAATACAAAAACAAAATATGAATTGGTTTGATACAATACTTATAGTGGTGTTTTTCTTTCTTATACTAACGGATCTCACGAAGGTTTTGTTGAGTTTTGTGTGATTAAATTTTTCAAGTTTTGGATTATCTTACGATTTATGAAGGAAGGATGGAAGAGCCTAAGCCTGGGGATGCCCTGACATCCCAAGCTATTATCCAAAAATGAGCAACCAACTAAGCTTGGGGATGCCCCCGAGTGGCATCCTCGCTTTCTTCCAACGATCATCGGTATTTTACTTGAAACTATATTTTTATTGTCACACGATATGTGTTTTGCTTGGAGCATCTTGTATGATATGAGTCTTTGCTTTTTTTATTTTATGTTTTAAGTCATCAATCCTTGCTGGACACACCTATTTGGGAGAGCCAGAATTATGTCATGACTTGTTAAAATTGCTCTCTATGTTTCACTTAAATTTTTATGAGCAATGGACTTGCTCTAGTGCTTCACTTATACCTTTTTGAGCACGGTGTGCTTAGTATTTTTTTAAGAAATGCTCTCTTGCTTCACTTAGATTTATTTGAGAGTTAGTAAAATTTTCAAGAAATTATCTCTTGCTTCACTTAAATTATTTTGAGAGAAAGAACAAAAAATATGCTCATGATCTTCACTTATACTTGTTTGAGCTTATGAAAAGAAACACATGAAAATTAGTCCCAAAGTAATAGATATCCAAGAATGATATAGTAAAAACTTTCATGAAGATCATTGGAAGAAATAAAGTTGATTCTTAGTAATAGTTTTCAGATATGATGATGTGATATGTGAGTTATGTTGATGAGTAATTATGCTTTATTAAGAATATTGGTGTTAAGGTTTGTGATTCCCTATGCAACTATGAAAGTCAATAGTTAGGCAATGAAATTATATCCTACTTGTGGTGCATTATTCATTGTTATTTATGCTTAATGCTTGCTTATGAGATTATCCGTTTCTTGGTTGGTCGCTTCTCAATCTTTTGCTAGCCTTCGTTTTGCACCAAGTATGATCACTACTTGTGCATCCAAAATCCTTTAAACCAGTTTTGCCACATGAGTCCACTATATCTACCTATATGCGGTATTCTTTCGCTATTCTAAGCAAATTTGCATGTGCCATCTCTAGTTTTCAAAATAAACTTCTCTTCTGTGTGTTTGTTTCGCTCGCGGGGCGGTGAGGGGTGGCTAATATTTTCCATGCTAGATGTGTTATTATCACGATGAGTGTTTATTCACTTGTCATTGCACGAGAGTAAGGCAAAGGTATTAGGATGCTCAGTCCCAAAATGCAAAAAAATGAATTTACTTTATGTTGTTAAATAATAAATTCCTTGGAAAGTGTTGGTATGGAGGGCACCCGTGGATACGGTTAGCCATGGAAAGTGAAAGTATGGTGGAAAAAGGAATACACTTTATTTTCTATTTGGGAACCGCCTATGATATATCTATCTTTGAAGTATTGGGAACTCTAAGTCGTTTTCGTTGGTGGGATGGATACACCTCCCAAAATGTTTTTATCTCTATGTTTTTCGCTTTGAGCTCTGGCACCTCTATAAATCCCTACTTCCCTCTGCGAAGGGCCTTTCTTTTACTTTATGCAATTTTTATTTTTGAATTTGAGTCTCCATCTTCTCTTATAAAAGCACCAACTAGGAGGCAATATGATCGTACTTAAGTATTGGGTCTAGCTAATATTCGAGTATTGGGTCTAGATAATATTTGAGCATGACGGGCTAGGGATAACTTATTTTAGCGTTGATATTTTGAAAGACATGGTTGCTTGTTGATATGCTTGAGTATTTAAATTATCGTGTCAAAACTAGACTATTGCTTTGAACAACTAAAAGTCCAAATGTCCATGCTATAAAGAAAAAAAATATGATATGACATGTTAGGCAGCATTCCACATCAAAAAATCTGTTTTTATCACTTACCTACTCGAGGACGAGCAGGAGTTAAGCTTGGGGATGCTGATACGTCTCCAACATATCTATAATTTCTGATTGTCCCATGCTGTTATATTATCAATCTTGGATGTTTTATAATCATTTATAGTCATTTTTTGGTACTAACCTATTGGCATAGTGTCAAGTGCCAGTTGCTGTTTTTTCCATGTTTTTACATCGCAGAAAATCAATACCAAACGGAGTCCAAATGCCACAAAACTTTATGGAAAATTTTTATGGGCCAAAAGGAACACAACGGGCCCTGGACCTCGGGTGCCCTCCGGATCGCCTCTTTGCTCTATAAATACCCCAATATTGCAAAAACCCTAGGGGAGTCGATGAAATATTCATCCAGCCGCCGCGGAGTCCAGAACCACCGGATCCAATCTAGACACCATGTCGGATGGGGTTCACCACCTCCATTGGTGCCTCTCCAATGATGCATGAGTAGTTCTTTGTAGACCTTCGGGTCCGTAGTTAGTAGCTAGATGGCTTCATCTCTCTCTCTCTCTCTTGATTCTCAATACAATGGTCTCTTGGAGATCCATATGATGTAACTCTTGTACGGTCTGTTTGTTGGGATCGATGAACTTTGAGTTTATGATCAGATCTATCTTTTTATATCCATGAAAGTATTTGAGTTTCTTTGATCTCTTTTATGCATGATATCTTATAGCCTCGTATTTCTTCTCCAATATTTGGGTTTTGTTTGGCCAACTTGATCTATTTATCTTGCAATGGGAAGAGGTGCTTTGTAGTGGGTTCGATCTTACAGTGCTTGATCCCAGTGATAGAAAGGGAAACGACACATATGTATCATTGCTACTAAGGATAAAACGATGGGGTCTATCTCTACATAGATATATCTTGTCTATATCATGTCATCATTCTTATTGCATTACTCCGTTTCTCCATGAACTTAATACACTAGATGCATGCTGGATAGCGGTCGATGTGTGGAGTAATAGTAGTAGATACAGGCAGGAGTCGGTCTACTAATCTTGGACGTGATGCCTATATAATGATCATTGCCTGGATATCGTCATAATTATTTGAAGTTCTGTCAATTGCCCAACAGTAATTTTTTCACCCACCGTTTGCTATTTTTCTCGAGAGAAGCCACTAGTGAAACCTACGGCGTCCAGGTCTTTCTTCTCATATATTTGCCTTTGCGATCTACTTTTCTCTTGCATTTATTTTCAGATCTATTAAACCAAAAATACCTTGCTGCGTTTTATTTCTATTTATTTTATTTGCGATCTATCTTTCAATCTACTACAAATTTATCTCACGTCCATTTGCCTATCTTGAGGCGCCGTACCCCAAAAGGGATTGACAACCCCTTTAACACGTCGGATTGCGAGGATTTGTTATCTATGTGTAGGTGATGTTTACGTTGTGGTTCTTGGTTCTCTTACTGGTTCGTTAACCTTGGTTTCATATCTGAGGGAAATACCTACCGCCGCTGTGCTCCATCATCCCTTCCTCTTTGGGTAAATACCGACGTAGCTTCAACCGACATCAGTACATCCTCGAAAGAAAATAATGCCTCTTTGCACAAAAAAGCATAGCAAACATATTTGCTGAAATCTAGATCATCAATATCAGATTTGGTGGCAAGTAAACATGCACTTTTCAATGTATTTCAGAAGCAACACTAGATGGTTTATTGTTTGGTCGCAAGTAAACGTATTTGCTCAAATTCTTTTGCCACAATCTGATTTTCACTCTTATTTATCCCCTGTTTGGCTTTATTAGCTCTATTAATCTCATCTTTCAAAATGGAACTAGGAGTCATAGGAATCAAAGTAATATTTTTATCCTTATGAACAATAGTATACTGATTGTTTCTACCATGGTGTACATAATTTTTATCAAATTGCCATGGTCTACCAAGTAATAAGGAACATGCTTGCATAGGTACCACATCACAATCAACATAATCAACATATGTAGAGATACTAAAATGCACACAATAGTATGTGTTACCTTAACCTTGCCCCTGTTATTGAACCATTGGATGTAGTAAGGATGTGGATGTGGTCTTGTGGTGAGGGATAGCTTCTCCACCATCTCCATGCTAGCCAAGTTGTTGCAGCTCCCTCCATCTATGATGACGTGAACAAAACGTTCCTTCAAAACTCGCTTTGTATGGAACAAATTATGCCTCTGATTTTGCTCAACTTGTGTGACTTGCACACTCAAAACACGTTGAGAAACTAAACATTCATACTTGTCAGCGTCTTCAGGAGCCATGTATTGCATCTCATGATCAGAATCATCTCCACCGTGTTCTTCACTTGTAATAAGAGCCAAAGTGTCCTCATCATAGTCACTAGCGAATTCATACCCGCCAACCTCAGTAGCAATCATCATACTCTTAGATGGGCATTCTCTCGCATAATGACCTCCACCCTTGCAACGACGACAAGTAATACCATGTGTTTGCCCTGTTGATGCCATGGATGAAGAAGAGCTCTGTGCGGAACGGGAAGGTGTACTCCTGGCAGATGGTGGTGGTGGTGCATGTTTTCTTGTATCTCGGTTGGAATTGGCGGCTGAAGTTAGTGGTGCTGCAACAGGACGTGTGGGCTTAGAGGATGCACGCGGTGTCCATGATGAAGGTCGACTTGCAGAAAATTAGTTCATGACAATACCTGTCGATCCTGCACTTCACGTTCAGCTTTGCAAGCAAGATGGAATAAACGAGTGATATTATTATACTCCTTACACTCTAGAATGGTCTGAATCTCTTTATTTAATCCACCCATAAAACGTGCAAGCATAGGTTCATTATCCTCAACAATACCACATCTAATCATTCTAGTTTGTAATTCCTGATAATATTCTTCTACAAATTTTTTTGCTTGTCTTAAACACTGCAATTTTTGAAGTAATTCACGTTGATAATATGATGGAACCCAACGAGTACACATAGCAGTTTTCAAAGTAGCCCAAGTAGCTGGAATAGGATATAATCTACAATGTTCATACCACCAAACACATGCAAAACTAGTGAAAGCACAAGCAGCAGCAGGAACATGTCTCTCCTCAGGATATTGTAAACATGTAAAACATTGTTTAGTTTCTAACTCCCAAGTAAGATATATATCAGGAACATATCTACCCTCAAATGGTGGAATATTCATTTTTAGTTTAGGAAGATGGTCATGATCTCGTACCTTAGGTGGTGGTGCAGCCCTACCTCTGCGATGATATGCATGAGGACGACCTGGTGGAGGTGCTGGTGCTGGTGGTTGCACGTAGTTCTGATTTTGATCAACCTCATCCTCATAATGGTCCTCCACCTCTGCAGTAGCAGCAGGAGCTATAGTAGCATCAACAATAGGTACAACGACACCAGAATTTTTACCAGGCTCAAGGGGAACGCGCAATGCTCGTCCCACTTGATTTCGAAGGCGATGTTGTTGTTGTTGTTGTTGTTGATGTCGAGGTGCGACAGGTGCAGCGGGCGCTGTTTGTGGAAGACACGCGAGTACTTCATCAAACTTGGCGTCCAACTTGGTGTCAATTGTCTTCTCAACGTCATCAATTCTCTCCAGTGCCTTTCTGAAGGTGCCCATGACGTCTTCCACCTGTTGACTCAACATTTTCTGAAATTTATCATGAAGCTCCTTCTTCGTCATGTTCTCCCAGTCAATCTCGTCGGCTTGTGGTCCTGCCATGGTTAGCAGCAATAGAAACACACAAGAATATGATCCTACAGACTAATAGAAAGTGGCAGTGTGTCACAAATCCGTCAAGCAGATCTCAAATTCATACCAGTTCTTACCAAGCGGCAGGTGGTGATTGGCAACCGTTGTAGTCAAAAATCTCAAAGCTTGAATAGAGCGATTACCAGGGAGAGTCGAACGCACGATGTAGATGTATGTGAAGCTGTATATGGCAGGAGCGATGACGATGGTGCGGCGGGCGGCATGACAACTTGTGAACAGAACTTGAAACTCTAAGGGAAACTAGACACTAAGACCAGTAACTAGACATGACGATGCAACCGCAAATTCAACAAAGGAAAACCCTAAAAACATTATTCAAAGGCTCAGATTGGTTCAGATATGATGAACTAACCCTATTTTTTTGCTTTTTCGTGGACTGTAGGTATGAAGAACAGACTCGATCAAAACTACAAAAAAAACTGTAAAATCTCACCAAGCAACCTGGAAATCTGATACAACTTGATAGAGGCAAAGGTGTCCTGTCTTTTGATGGGATGGTGATTATCGTTTCAGAGGAGTAGACTTTCGCAATCCGACTATGAAAGTGCGAGGACGTCGTGCCTTAGCAACCGCTAAACCAACTCCGAGAGATATTAACCACGTTGGAGCATGATCAACCTAACCACGAAGCTCTATTTCCTGTAAGCAAACGAAGAACAAGCAAGAAACTAAGATTGCAAACAGGATATTGCGAATATAAGATGAAACCTTTATTGATCAAGGTGGGGTTCTGTGACGGCTTGGTCTGGTTGTTGAACACAATCGAAGTACGTGAAGTTGCATCTATGGCGAACTTTTAATCTAAACAAAACCCAAAGTCTAAACGATGCCCTAAGGGCTGTATATATGGAGGAAAGAGGGGGGAATTTTGTGGCCCTTGGAGGAGGAGCCCAAAACCAACCCTAACTCTTGTTTCCCCACACATACAGACTGTAAAAATAGCCTATAATCAAGTATTTTGAAATTACATGGGCCTGACCCAAAAATAAGGTGACGTGGCACCTAGAATAGCCCCTCGATGAAATTTATGAAGTGCCATCTTGTATATTTCATCCAAGGCTTCATGCACTCATTATGGTGGCGTCAAAGTCCTGGAATCATCACTTGTAACTCCGTTCTTGTTCCCCTTGAACATGCCATCATCTCCATGCTTGAACTTGCTCCAAGGTTCATATTTCTTTGTAGCGACCCGACCTTAGACGATCAAGTCTCTGTGCTTCAGTGTCATCCCTGGATCGGTAATGCTGACACACACAGTACTCTTAAGGATTTATAACAGAGTAGCAATCACACACTTATTGCATCGAATGTCACAAAAGAGAACTTATTATAATAAATATGGCTTAAGGCCATCTAAATAAGATAACAGCGGAAGGCTTGGAAGATAAAGCGAGTCCATCAACTCCAACTGCATAGCTGAGTGCATGACAAACGACCTACGATATCTTACTCGTCATCTGCAAAGTCTGCAACATGATATGTTGCAGCCCAAAATGGGTCAGCACATGGAATATGCTGGCAAAGTAACACAAGAGAGCAATGAACAGATAAATGCTATCACTACATGCATATATGGCTGGTGGAGGCTCTATGGTTATATTGTTCTGCGAAAAGCCAATTTTTCCCTACAACAAAGGAATATATTTTATTTAAGTATCATGGTAGTTGAAACATCATTGAGAAGGTTCCTCCAACTCAATCCCAATTAAAGTAGTCATTAACATCCCAACAGATTAACTTTAGGGTGATGAGATCAAATCAATAATTCAAGTACCAGATACTCAAGATGTCCATAAATGGGGACACGGCTAACCATGATTAGTTTATACACTCTGCACAGGTTTGCGCACTTTTCTCCACAAGACTCGATCTCCTCCGTTGGATTTCTCGCACTACAGGGTGTTTGAGAAACGGATGACCGAGACACAGTGTTTCAGAAGCATTAACTCTTTACTCTGGGTGGACCGTTACACCTACTTTCCCCTACATCTGCTAGCCCACCACTGAAAGTGGTCACACGACCTACTCAACTATACCAAAGCCCATAATGGCTTGTGGCTGCACACAGAAGTTTCTAGCATGAATAATCTTATGATCCCTTTGAGCCTGGGTGGTGGACCGTAGGATGATCACACGGGTACTCCGGGATATCCTAGGACAACACTGAATTCTCCAGGTGCCCACATTCAATCCACCCAGATGTGTATTAACTAATGCATAAAAACTGGGTGATAAAGTGGTATGATCAAAGTGTTACTTGCCTTGCTGATGATCTGCAAAACCTAGGGACTCGTAGTAGCACGCTTCGCACTCCGGGTGTTCTGTCACAAACAAACTATAGCATACATAATCAATCAAGCAAATATTCTTGGGGAAAACGCAAATAAGAAGATCTAACCAGAAAGTTCAACTGAAGAACTCCGGTTTGCAAAAAGAATCAAATCAAACGGAGCAACGAAACTCAAACTATGAAAGAAACAAATTCCGAATACTATTCTGGACTAAAGTCAAATTTTACAGTATCAAAATCTTGTTCAAGTTGTTTAAACGGAAAGAGGGCTTCGAGACGAAGATCTAGGCGCTTGTTTCACCTGATCCGGAAAAACGAGCAAAAAGATAAACTAGAGCGAAGATTAGGGCAGAAATCGTGATCGAAAATAATCGCGAAAAAACCTTGGAAAAAGAAAAACTGACGAACAGGCTAACGAATGAATGTTCGCTGTCTGCGGCTAACGGATGAACGGCGTTCGTTAAGTCGAACGAATGAACGCTCGCTGACTAACTAAACCGAGAAAACCGAACCGAAAAAATAGAAAAATACATCTAGGGTTTTAAAAAAACTGTGGTTTTTACCTAAAACCGAAAAAACCGAAACGACGAGATCCGTCGGTGGCTGCTCCGGCGGGCTTACGCAGTGGCGCGGCAAGATGGGGTGCGGCGCGGGGCAGCGCGGTGCTGTGGCGGCGGGGCAGGCGTGGGGTGAGGAGGCAGGGGGACTTAAAAAGGGGCCCTAGGGGCCTCGGCTAGCGCGAGGGGGCGGCGAGGCTGACCCGGACTCCTCCTCGCCGGAGTCCGGCATCCGCACGGGAGGGCGAGGCGGCGCGAGCGGGATGGGCCGGCTGGGCTGCAGCCCGGCGCGGTCCGAAGCAGTTTTTTTAAAAAGTTTTCGCTCGTAAAATCCTAATAAATAGAATAAAAATAAAAAAAACCAAACAAAATTTCACCATCTAAATAAAATATTTAGAACATGATGAACATTTTCTTGGCCCTAAAATGCAATTTTAAAAAAATGCATATTTTTCTAATTCAAATAAAATAACGATAAAAGCCAAAATAAAATATTTATTTGATTTTAATATTTTTCCTCCAATATTTCATTTATTTTGGAGAAGTCATTTTATCTCCTCTGATATATTTTTATTATGAAATATTTTCGGAGAGAAAAATAATTAAAATCAAATGATCCTATTTTCAAAATTTGAGAAAACTCAAATATGAAAATATCGAAATTCCCAACTCTCTCCGTGGGTCCTTGAGTTGCTTAGAATTTCGAGGATCGCGAGGCAAAAATGCAATAAAATATGATATGCATGAATGACCTATGTATAACATTCCAAATTGAAAAATTGGGATGTTATATTCTTGTCCAAGCTAGGCCCTTCATTTGCAAGCAAAATAAATGTATCCAATTTAGCATGCCAGAGCCCATAATGGCTTGTGGCTGCACACGGAAGTTTCTAGTATGAATAATCTTATGATCTCTTTGAGCCTGGGTGGCGGACCGTAGGATGATCACATGGGTACTCTGGGATATCCTAGTACAACACTGGATTCTCCAGCTGCCCACATGCAATCCACCCAGATGTGTATTAAAGTTGCCACCTTAAGTTGAACCACATCTGTCATGGATACACTCAAACCCAATCCACATCTACGAGCATAGCATGGCAATATAAGCATAATGTAGAAGTAACTCCCAAGGGTTTGATAATAAAACAGGTAATAGGTTCTACCTCATCATCTACTTCCCAGACCCACATGTTAAGAGATCCTACTCATGCAATGTGCGAGGGTTGAAACTAATGCATAAAAACTGTGTTATAAAGGGGTATGATCAAAGTGTTACTTGCCTTGCTAATGATCTGCAAAACCTAGGGACTCATAGTAGCACGCTTCACACTCCGGGTGTTCTATCGCAAACAAACGATAGCATACATAAGCAATCAAGCAAAGATGCACGGGGAAAACTCAAATAAGAAGATCTAACCAGAAAGTTCAACTGAAGAACTCCGGTTTGCAAAAAAATCAAATCAAGCGGAGCAACGAAACTCAAACTATGAAAGAAACAAGATCCGAATACTATTCTGGACTAAAGTCAAATTTTACAATACCAAAATCTTGTTCAAGTTGGTTAAACGGAAAGAGGGCTTCGAGACGAAGATCTAGGCGCTTGTTTCACCTGATTCGGGAAAACGAGCGAAAAGATAAACTAGAGCGAAGATTAGGACAGAAATCACAATCGAAAATAATCGCGGAAGAACCCTGGAAAAAGAAAAAATGACGAACAGGCTAACGAACGAACGTTCTCTGTCTGCAGCTAACGGATGAACGGCGTTCGTTAAGTCGAACGAACGAACGTTCGCTGACTAACTAAACTGAGAAAACTGAACCAAAAAAAAATAAAAACGCATCTAGGGTTTTAAAAAAGCCAGGGTTTTTACCTAAAACCAAAAAAACCGAAACGACGAGATCTGTCGGCGGCGGCTCCGGCGGGCTTACGCGGCGGAGCGGCGAGACGGGGTGCAGCACGGGGTGGCGGAAGGCGGCACGGGGCAGCGCGGCGCTGCGGCTCGGCGGTGGCGCGGGCAGCGGCGAGTGGCGGGAGCATCGACGAGCGGCGGGAGCAGCGGGCGGCGGGGCGGGGCTGGGGGCACGGGGTGAGGAGGCGAGGGGGGCGACACAACTTAAAAAGTGGGCCCCGGGGGCCTCTACTTGCGCGAGGGGGCGGCGAGGCCGACCCGGACTCCTCCTTGCCGGAGTCCGGCATCCGCACGGGAGGGCGAGGCGGCGCGAGCGGGATGGGCCAGCTAGGCTGTGGCCCGGCGCGATCCGAAGAAGTTTTTTTTTTAAGTTTTCACCCGAAAAATCCTAATAAATAGAATAAAAATCTAAAAAAACCAAAACAAATTTTCACCGTCTAAATAAAATATTTAGAACATGATGAACATTTTCTTGGCCCTAAAATGCAATTTAAAAAATGCATATTTTTCTAATTCAAATAAAATAACGATAAAAGCCAAAATAAAATATTTATTTGATTTTAATATTTTTCCTCCAATATTTCACTTATGTTGGAGAAGTCATTTTATCTCCTCTCATATATTTTTATTATGAAACATTTTCGGAGAGAAAAATAATTAAAACCAAATGATCCTATTTTTAAAATTTGAGAAAACTCAAATATGAAAATATCAAAATTCCCAACTCTCTCCGTGGGTCCTTGAGTTGCTTAGAATTTCGAGGATCGTGAGGCAAAAATGCAATAAAATATGATATGCATGAATGACCTATGTATAACATTCCAAATTGAAAATTTGGGATGTTACAAACCTACCCCCCTTAAGATGAACCTCATCCTCGAGATTCAGGTTGGCTAGAAAATAGGTGTGGGTGGTCTTTCCGTAGATCATCCTCTCGTTCCCAGGTGGCTTCATTCTCGGTATGGTGGCTCCATTGGACTTTGCAAAACTTAATAACCTTGCTGCAGGTATCTCGGCTGGCAAACTCGAGAATCTTTACAGGTTTCTCCTCATATGCCAAATCGCTATCCAACTGAATTGCTTCCAGGGGCACCGTATCTGTCAGAGGGATATCGTCCATACCTGCATGGCACTTCTTCAACTGGGAAACGTGAAACACATCATGTACTCTTGACAGTCCTGCGGGTAATTCCAACTTGTAGGCTACCTCTCCCATGCATTCCAAAACACGGTACGGCCCTACAAATCTTGGGGATAACTTTCCCTTAACTCCAAAACGTTTTACTCCTCGCAGGGGTGACACTCGCAGATATGCCCAGTCTCCGATTTCATAGACTACCTCCTTGTGTTTTGAGTCTGCATAACTCTTCTGTCTGGACTGAGCTACCTTCAGTCTGTCTCGTATCAGCTTAACCTTCTCTTCAGACTCCTTAATTAAATCTTGTCCAAACAACTGACGGTCTCCAACTTCATCCCACATCAACGGTGTTTGGCATCTCCTTCCATACAGGGCTTCGAACGGTGCCATCTTCAATCTGGCCTGGTAACTATTGTTGTATGAGAACTCTGCGTAGGGCAAGTTGTCGTCCCAACTAGATCTATAATCTAGCGGACAAGCTCTCAACATGTCCTCCAGAATCTGATTTACTCTCTCAGTCTGTCCATCTGTCTGCGGGTGAAATGTGGCACTGAACTCTAGCCTGGTTCCCAAAGTCTGGTGCAGCTGGTGCCAAAACTCTGAGGTAAACTGCATTCCTCTATCTGATACGATGGTCCTCGGAACTCCATGCAGACATACGATGTTGGTCATATATATCTTGGCCAACTTCGCGCTTGTATAGGTGGTCTTCACAGGGATAAAGTGAGCTACTTTGGTCAAGAGGTCCACTACTACCCAGAATGAATCATATCCCGATCGGGTCCTGGGTAATCCGGTGATGAAATCCATGACAAGCTTATCCCACTTCCATTCGGGTATCGGCATAGGCTGTAGTAATCCTGCTAGCTTCTGATGTTCCGCCTTCACTCTCTGACATACATCACATACAGCTACATACTCGGCAATATCCTTCTTCATTCCATTCCACCAGAAACGCTCCTTTAAATCCAAATACATCTTGGTGTTTTCGGGGTGTATCGAGTATGGCGAGTCATGAGCTTCCTGTAATATCAACTTCCTGATCTCTGTATTATTGGGCACAAATATACGGTCCTAAAACCACAGGGTGTTGTGCTCATCCTCACGAAAACCTTTGGCTTTGCCTTCACTCATCTCCTCCTTTATCTCGGCAATTTCTTTGTCATCCTTCTGTCCTTCTTGAATCTTTCCCAACAATGTCGATTGAACTTCCATGGTTGTAACAAAACCTCTAGCAACAATCTCCAAATGAAGCTCCCTGAGATCTTCTGCTAACTCCTTTGGCAATCCTTTACTTAAGAAGGTATTGGCATAAATCTTCCAGCTCAAAGCGTCTGCTACGACATTTGCCATGCCTGGATGATAGTGCAACTTCATATCGTAATCCTTTATAAGCTCCAACCATCTCCTTTGCCTGAGGTTCAACTCCTTCTGTGTGAAAATGTACTTCAAACTCTTATGATCCGTGTACACATCACAATGGTTCCCAATAAGAAAATGTCTCCAGGTTTTGAGTGCATGCATGACAGCTGCTAACTCCAAATCATGTGTGGCATAATTCAACTCATGCGGTCAAAGTTGTCGTGAGGCATATGAAACAACTCTTCTGTCTTGCATAAGTACACTTCCAAGTCCTAAACGAGATGCGTCGCAATACACTTGGAAATCCTTACGTATATCTAGCAGAATCAGCATTGGGGCCATAGTCAAACGTTTCTTCAACTCCTGGAAACTTGCTTCACATTCTTCAGTCCAATGGAACTTGGTGTCCTTCTTCAACAATGTCGTCATAGGCTTAGCGATCTTGGAAAAATTCTCAATGAATCTCCGATAGTATCCCGTGAGTCCAAGAAAACTGCGGATCTCTCCAACTGAGGTGGGTGCCAACCACTCAGTGACTGATTGAACCTTGGTAGGATCTACTGCTATACCTTCTCCTGATATAACATGTCCAGGAAATCCAACTTCCTTCAACCGAAACTCACATTTGCTGAACTTGGCATACAACTGATGTTCCCTGAGCATCTCGAGAACTAGACGCAAATGCTCCTTGTGTTCCTCTTCATCCTTTGAGTATACCAAGATATCATCAATGAACACCACAAAAAACTTATCCAAGAATTCCATGAATACCTTATTCATCATACTCATGAAATAGGCAGGGGCATTAGTCAATCCAAACGACATAACCATGTACTCATATAGCGTTGTGGTGAAGGTTGTCTTAGGTATATCCTTTTCTCGAATCTTCAGCTGGTGGTATCCCGATCACAGGTCTATCTTCGAAAACACCTTTGCTCCTCGTAGCTGGTCAAACAAATCATTGATCATCGGCAGTGGGTACTTGTTCTTGATCGTCACTTCATTCAATGCCCGATAATCAACAACCATCCTCAGAGACTTATCCTTCATCTCAACCAAGAGCATAGGGGATCCCCATGGTGGTGAACTTCCTCGAATGTAACCTTTCTCCAATAACTCCTTTATCTGCTTCTTAATCTCCTCCAGATCATTTGCGGCCATCCAGTATGGTCTCTTCGATATCGGTCCGGTGCCTGGCAATAACTCTATCAAAAAATCAATGTCTCGATCCGGGGGCATGCCAGGTAATTCCTCTGGAAATACATTCGGGTAATCCTGATAGAGGCGAAGGTGTCCCGATGTTTCGATGAGATAGATATCATATTCTGTGGGAGTCGACTTTGATGATCCGACTATGAATGTGTGAAGACGTC